>NW_022111301.1:9925910-9937623 GCF_000313985.2 Echinops telfairi | reverse complement strand
GGATAATCCCTTCAGGGTCAGTGCTGAGGGTGGCGATGCCGCGAGGGTGGATGGAGGGTGGGGTTGAGAGAGGAATCCGATTACAAGGTCTACATATAACCTCTTCCCTGGAGGACAGACAACAGAAAAGTGGGTGAAGGGAGACGTCAGATAGTTTAAGATATGACAAAATAATAATTTATAAATTATCAAGGGTTCATGAAGGAGGGGGGAGTGGGCAGGGCAGGGAAAAATGAGGAACTGATGCCAGGGGCTTATGTGGAGAGCAAATGTTTTGAAAATGATGAGGGCAATGAATTTACAAATGTGCTTTACACAATTGATGTATGTATGGATTGTGATAAGCATTGTATGTGATCCTAATAAAATGATTTTAAAAAAAACTAGCTTAGGTCAAACTGAGTTTAGTCCTTTGGGTTAAATCTTTGTTCTTTAATACACTTTACAGCAAATTTACCTGTAAAATGAGCCTATAAAATTACTTATTTATTTTGATATTCATTTATAAATGTTTAATCTTATTTCTAATCTGACTTCCAGAATGATATAGAAATTTTTTCAAAAAGTGAATATGCATAATTTAAAAACTCCATAATTTAATGCTTTCAAAGAAAAAGTAAGTGACAGAATGTATAATAAATTTCTTATTATGGTAGTCATGGATTTCTTCTTATGCTAGTCAACAGCTAAGTCTTAAAAGTATGATAAATTATAAAGAAGTCCATTGTTATTCTGAAATGTTTCCAGTTCTTTTAAACCACAGTGCTCTTTAATAATAAGAGAGAAAGTAGAAAGTTTAATAATTAATTCTTAAGTTTCAAATACATAAACTTTTTACTATTTCTTGCTAGGTAAACTTTAATAAAAAGAAGTTATCTTGCCATAGTCCAATAGACAAGGCTCAAATGGAAATAGTAAAGAGCATCTAGATAGATATCAATGGAACAAATCAAGGTAAAATATCAATTTAGAACATGTAAAACTTCTTAAATCTGAAGCTAACTTATAAACTGTGGTTATAAAAATCATAGAAACCACTATTAAGCAAATACTTCAAAATGTAAAGTCATTGTTCCTTGAGGTATACCCCCATTAGGGCTATAACTTTCTAAAGATAGTTTTTCCATCTCTCTAACTTCTCTCTTAAGAATGCTGAACTTTTCCACTTAAAACACCTCAAAATGATACTTTTCAGATCTTCAAGGGAGTCAACTTGTGTTCCTTTGAAATGCTCTTTGAGTTTGTGGAACAAAGTCTAAAGAAGCAAGATCAAGACTGTGGTGTGAGCAACGTTCCTCAACAAAACTTGGCAATTCTTCAGTACAGCACTTGCTATCCCTTGAAGAATTAGCAGGAGCATTGCCATAATGTGGACAAATAAAATCTCCAGTGAATCTTTCTTGGCATTTTCCCAACAATGTAGTTTTCTTAATAACCTACTTGATTATCATGCATATACTGAGAAATTCTATCAAGATTGCAATTGGCAATTAAAAAAATAAACAAGAATTGCCATACATTTTTAAGATGATCATTTTGCCATTTATCTAAACATGCTCCCAATAAAACAATAAACAATAAATATACCGTATTCTTCTTCATGGAAAAATAAGATATCCCCTGAAAATAAGACCTAGCACATCTTTGGGAGCAAAAATTAATATAAGACACTGTCTTATTTTTGGTGAAATAGGGTAGCTGTTTCTTGCAAACATTTCAGTCTTCTTTACAAATCCACAACTAATCTCACTGTCTTTGCATTGATTCCAACTACTAGTAAAGGTGTAAGACAAAGTGAAATTGCTTCATATGTTTCAGATAACTCTTTATAGGAGCAGACCTTCTCATCTTTCTCTCACGGTGCAGCTGGCAGGCTTGAATGCCCTACCTTACCATTAATGGCCCAATGCTTCACCCATTATGCCACCGCTAAGTATATTTGAAAATGTAATTTTGTTATGTTTGAATCAAATATATCAAAAATGTAAAGGATGGTAAACTAATTTGTTTGTTTCTTTCTTAACCTGATTCTGTCACATACAACTTAACTGACAGACTGGGGGGAAATTGAATTAAAAAATAATTTTAAATTTTCCCTCATGGAATAAATTAGGGTTCTTTTATAGGAAACGGCTTCTTGTTAAAATGAAATATACATAAAACTGAGAAGGATCATATTGGTTTATATTTTTAGACTCCAATGGAATTAAAAACTTTAGGAAAAGAAAATTTGAATTGATTAATGAATAACACCTTATATTTAGAAAGACAATAAGCAGAAAGCAGTATGCAGCCTTGAAAGAGAAAAATGGTATTGAAGTGAAGCACAATGAAGGAAAATAAGGAAAATTTGATTTTTAGTTGTTGTACATTGTGCCTTGAGTTCAAAATTATCATACCATACATGGAGTGAGTGAAGAAAATTTAAATTCGTAATGAGTCAAAGATTTTAATTTCTTAACAAATTGAATATTTTAAAGAGCAAAGTTCAATTATTGAGAATCATGCATCTTAGAAATACAGGATCTGTTGATGTATTGTGCAAGTAAATCTAAAAGAAAAGATAAACAAAAATAATCCTAAATTGATATTCCCATACACCGTGCCACATAATTGTTAAGAAAATTACAGATTTTTCAGGTCTTTTATTATATAAGCTAACTAAAAATCAATCATTACACAAAAGAGGGGAAAAAAGCTAAAGAGAAGACATTGAAAGCAAGCATTAGAATAATTTGTTAGTGATACCTAAAGATGATTTCTAAAAGTACATCTCCATTTATAGGAATCAAATAAAGGTAAGTTAAAATCCATTTTAGGTAGATCAGTTATTAAAATAGATATGAACATGACTTACTTTTGGATAGAACATCATTTTCATATGCAGCTACATTCACATGTTTATACCTCTTTCTCCAATCGAAATTATCAAACTCTTAAATAGGATATTGTACACAAAAATTATACCTATGTAATCAAATGCAAGGGAACACATAATATCACATAGAGGAGGAAAGATAATGAGACACCAATTCTGCTACTGGAAAACAGGCTCATTTTGGGATAGAATTGTGCTGAACTCTGCTTCATAGAAAAAGAAGCAGAAGAAGATGCTTTAATCCAACTGGCAGGCTAGTCTGAAAGAGCTCAGAAGAGAATTACTGAGCAAGGTGATGGATGGATGGATGGATGGATAAATAAGAATTAAAGGTCTGTATTTATTTCAGGAAAAGTACAAGAATTTGGTATTCGAAATATTATTTAAGATGAACAAACTTAATAATCAATCCTATCAGCAGTCAAGTATGTATTTATCCTTCAATATAAATTCAAATAAAATAAGTCATTTATGTAAACATATTGCTACTACCCTTGTACATTCCAATGCTTCTTTATCTATACTTCTTTATTCACGTAGGAGCTCTTTTGGCATAGTGGGTTGCTAACTGTAAGTCAGCAGATCAAAACCACCAGGCACTCAACTCCTGTAAAGAGTTACAGCCTTAGAAACCCACAGGAAACTTGTAGCCTGTCCTATAGGATGGCTATGAGTCGGAAATCAACTAGATGTCAATGAGCTCAGTTTTTTTAGCTTGTTCCCTTATGAGCAATCATGAACAATTCCCAGAAGTGTATTAAATTATTCAAAGCAAAATATTAATTATATTATCTTCAGATTCCTCAACTCCATTAAGGGAAGGCTTGCTTCTTATATTTTCTTTTTCCTTACATGAAAATGTACCCAGCCAAATCATCCAACTCTCTGTTAGCCTAGTTTAGCCAGAATTAATTCTTGCATTTCTATGTGAACAGTGCATCCACAGTATTGTCTTTCTCCAAATTGCTTTTATTTTAAGGTTGCATCAACTAAATGTGCTTCCTGAAGTTACACTGGAAGATGACTCTTTGAATTAGTATATTTTCCTCTTTTCTAATCAAAGAAGGAGTGGAATAAGACAAGCTTTAAATATATGAGGACTACCTTAGAAAAATATGCTAAATAGTGTTGAATGTCAACATTTTGGTAATTCAAAATTATTTGCAAGAAGCTCTAAATTCATGTAAATGACACAACATAAATCAGTGACTAATCATTAACAATGCAAATAATTATTGCCTAGGAAAGCGCCAGCATAAAACTCTCCTGGCACCTTCATTGTTCTATGTATTCTTGTTATATGTAATGATATGAGTGTGTGAAAGACTGACTGTGATAGTTGTTAGGTTTTGTGTCAACTTGGCTGGGCCAGGATTCTCAGTGGTTTGACAGTTGAGGCCTAGGAATCCCCCATGATGTGCTCTAGTAGAGTATAATCAACTCCATAATGGGATTTGTTGTAAGTGTGACCCATTTACTCAGGTCATAACCCTGAGGCAATTGAGAGGAGATTTCCTTGGAGGTGTGACCTACTTTCTATGTAAGTGGAGGCACTCAGAATGGTTTTTACTGGATCTGGATCCTATATCTCTCTTGTGGATCTCTGCCTTTTTCTATTTGAGCTAAAGGCCGATTCGTGCCATCTGACCTTCATAGCTGGAATTCATTTGTTTTTCCAGTCATAAACCTGAACTACTGACTTTGGATACCTCTGACTCTGCATTCAGTGCTGTTACTGCCCATCTCTTATTCATTAGCACCCCGAAGCTGCATAGGTCAAGAGAAATCTCTAGTTTTATATCTGATCTATGAACTTTGAACTACACTGGACTGGCCCATTGTCACAACTGTGTGGGCTATTTTCTTGCCATAAAAGTATCTACTTATATCTATCTATATATCCATCTATCTATCTAATAACCTATCTAGAGAAGTCATCCTAATAATTCACCAAACTAAATATCCTTTTGTTTGATCTTGTTAAGAACAAATAGTTCTATTATGTATGCATACACATGTTTATGATGTAAAGTAGAAAAACGAAATAGATCCTCCTAATATTTTATCTTACTATAAATCCAACATATATATTCTAAATTTCTCTTTTCCAGCTCTATATGACTTTTAAAAGCCCCTTCCCTTTTTTGTAAACTTAAGAAGATAATCAAGAAGGTTTTGAAAGGAAGCCAAAGGCAGACTAAAAAACAAAACAAAACAAAACAAAAAAAGCCATAGATCAAGGAATAGGTTTGGGGCTCCCAGTAATTCCTTGCTCCAATTCAAGAACAGTTAGTTTTAACATCATGGCCCTGCTCGATACTCATCCTCAGGATAGGAACACAGAAGATATGGGTGCTATAACAAAGTGCGGAGAAGAAATTAGATGATGCCCACCTCTCAGATAGGATCTGGGGTCTTAAAGGCTTTTCTACAAACAAGCAACCTTCTGAGATATCAGCTAAGTCCACATAGAAGAAGCACACCAACTTCACTCGCTGAACGATTGTAAATCATATAATCTGAAACTGAAGGAGGGCGCAGTATCAGAGCCTAAATTGTGAGAATCTGTGTTGCAGAATGCTATGGATGGTAGTGAGAGTTCAAGATAGGCTTGTGCGATCTACATTGGAAGTAATCCTCTGATGATTTCCCTCTATGTGTAATAGAGGAAAGTGGTTTCCAAATAGAGTGCATTCACCAAATTTTTATACATGACTGTAGTAGATCAAAATGATAAACCTGACTTCAATGGTTAAAACCCTGTCAGTTGAACCCCCTTTAATGTACATTAACTTGATATGGTTGTCAACATTTTCTGCATATTTTTTTCCATATTTTTATCTCAGATGTATTATGTCATTTGGGGGTCACTCTATTGAATATTTGTTACATGTTTTTCTTTTTTCAGTATATTGAATTCAGGATTGAGGTACCTATAGGAACAGTAAGTAGAATAAAGATTTCTAGGTGGTACAGTGGTGGAGGTAGGGGTAGTGGTGGTAAAAAGGAGCTGATGTCAAAAAGTTAAAGAAGGAAAATAATGTTTTGAAACTGATTGTGGTAGCTATTGTACCACTGCTTGATGTGATTGAATGATACTTGTACTAACTCCCAATAAAATGATTTTGAAAAGAAAAAAGAATCTAAGATAACATGGGTGGCTGAAAGGGGTGCAAGGGAAAATAGCTTTGTGGGCAGCAAGATTATTCTATTATTTTATACAAATAAAAATAGCAAATAATTTATCATTTGAATATCAGGAGCCTTTATGGCACACTCAGTTGCTGACCAAAGGACTGATGGTTGGAACCCACATGCTAGTTCCAGGAGGGAAATCCACTTCTGTCAAGACCATATTCTAGACATCCTACGCGAAAAGCTACTCTGTCACATGGCTTGCTGTGTGTCAATAACTGACTTCAAGGCCCTTAACAGTAACAACTGATATGAACTTAATGTTGCACACTAGTTCTTACTTTACAATTTTACTGTTACTAATACTTAAATTCAAAATTGATTATTGTCTTTAAGTTTTTATAATTTTGCATGTTATTATTATTTATTCTGAAGACTAAGTAGGAGTTTTTAAATAGCTACACTCCTAGGAATCTCAGAGAATATTACTGAACATTGAATGAAAATATGGAACAGAATTCATTCTTTGATTGTCAGCAGATATTTTAAAAATGTAAATGCCATCGTAATAATGGATTCCTTTAGAATTGATGATACTCGGGGAACAAGGGTAATCAGCCCAGAGTCACTTAGCACAAAGCAAGTAGAATATAATAGTTGACAGGAAAATGACTCTTCAAGAGTTCCAGAATAATAAACCCCTTGATGAAAACTCTTAGAGCCGATTGCTTTTCCATAAAACCACCACATTTATGATCACCTGGAGAGAATAAAGTACCAAATGAAAAAGCCTGCTGTGACTGGTCTTAATATTAAAAGCCATAGAAATTGGAAAAAAGAGAAGTAAAAGTAAAGTTCACATGTTAATACTCACTTTTTATTTTTTAATCAGCCTTGCAGTTTTCCTAAAATTTAAATTATCTATCTTATTTTTAATATATCATCTATCACTCAATTGATTGATCTACCTACTTACTTATCTACCTACAATATTTTTCTTAGATATCAATGTAATTATTCAATCATGTTCATACAATTACTCATTTTAAAATATTTATTAAACACACTGTATATGCTGTAAGTCTTAGGCAAGGGTAAACATACATAAATAGGTATTTCATCAATTCCTGCCACATTTTTTTGTCTTCAAAGTTCCCATGCAGCTTAGATTTCTGTCAATACCACATTGGTTATTGATAATATGTTACCTCCTGAAATGGTTGAATTCCATGCATTCTATTTGCTACAGTGAGTGACTTTGTACCAAATAAAGCTGATCATTTGTTTTTTAAATATGATGCAAACACATTTGATAGTGTGGATTATGGGTAGCATTAAGAAGAATGGGAATTCCAGAACACTTAATTGCAGTCAAGCAGAAATTATACATATAACAAGGAGCAGTCATTCAAATGGAACAAGGAGAGATTGCATGGTTTAAAATCAGGGAAAATGTGCTTCAGGGCTGTATATTTTCATCACACTTACCTAATCTTATGTTAAGCAAATAACTAAGACTCAATCTTATGTTAAGCAAATAACCTAGACTCAAAACACTATTTGAAATATTCTGTTCACTTAGTTTATTTCATCCTCCTCCTTTCCACTAACCTTCTCTGCAGTCTACAATAAGTTTTACAGCCTCTTCTGACATTTATTTTCTTACTTTTTTAATATTGTTTTAATGATCTTTTGCTTTCTTCATGAATGATGACCTTTATGTCATCCACAATTCCTCTGGTCCCTGAGCCTTGGCCATTAGAATTCAATGAGTGAAACATGCTTGTAAGATGGTCTCTAAATCCAAGTGGGATATATTCAATTACATTCAATACTGTGTTTTCACTCTGATGGACTACTTTTGACTTCAATTTGAGTATTCCTGTAAGCAATTGCTTTTTAGGTCTGTACCTGGCCTCTTGCCTTGTCGTGACTATTGTTAACAATAGTTTTTAAGCTCAAGCTTCTTCAGCATTTATTTCACCAATGTAATCAACTTGATTCCTGCTTATTTTCTCTAGTGAAGTCCACATGTATGTTGTTTATGTTGTCAAAGAGGGTATTTGTAATGAGTAAATCATTTGTCTTACCAAGCTCCATCATACAACTTCTGTTGCTATTTTTATCTGAGCTTAAAATTTCCAACTGCTGATTTTTCTTTGTTTCTATGTTAATCTGGGTAGACTAGAGAAACAAATTCATAGACACTCATATATTTATAAGAAAGAGGTTTATATACAAGAACAATTGAATATTGAGAAAACATCCCAGACCAGTCCAGACCAAGTCCATAAATCCTTAGCCCATATGTCAGATTACAACCTAAAAATTCCTCTTCAGACTCACGAAACAATGCAATGATGCTGAATAAAGGAAGATCACAGGCCAGTGGGTAGAAAGTCTTGTGGATCCAGTGGCAGTGTAAGCATCTCAGCACTGGCAGTGGCCTCTACATGGCTCCTCCAGCTCAGGGCACTAGCATAGCTCCATGTGTCTTGTCAGCTGCAATGTCTACCACGGAGTGAGCATGTGTCTTACCTCCAATGAGCTATTTATCTCCTTAAGGCCTCCAAATGAGGTCATCAAGCTGCAACCCGATTGACAGGCTAAACTGCCCCCCTTCACTCTTAAAGTCTCAAATTGTCAACAGATTATGCAACTACCACAGTTTCCAATTTCACATTCCAGTCACCAATAATTATTAATGCATCTTGATTGTATGTTTGATCAATTACACACTGTAGAAATTATAAAAATCTTTATTTTTTTTACCTTTGGCAATAGTGGTTGTTGCATAAATTCAAATAATATTTGTATTAACCAGTCTTCCCGGTAGGTGTATAAGTGTTTTGCTATCACTGACAATGATGAGGTTTATAATAGATCTTAAAATGTTCATGTTAATGATAAATGTAATGTAATTTATCATAGGGGGCTAACCACACAAGCTGAGACAGCACTCCTCCCAATTGACACAGCAGATTTCTCTGGACAGCAAACAAACTTGGATTTTCACACAATCCTGGGGATCTCTGCTCCAAGCCTTCCACAGCTGATTTTTCCAAGTACCTGGGCTAACACGACTTACATATCCTTGGGGAGCTAGCTCTGTGGGATAGTGTGAGGCAGATGTACACAGTAATGAGCTAAACTTTTCATACAAGCTTGGGGAGCTCAAATCCCCACTGAAACACCAAGCTCCCACTCCCAGGACAGCACACTCTTTGAGGGCAACATGGGACAGACACAAGCTATCAGCAAGCCTGGATTTCCTTGGTGTTTTTTGTCCCTTTGCATTGTTCTCAGCCATCTTTCACATGCCCCAGCACAGCATACATGTTAGCATTAGAGGGTTAGGGGGAAGTCAAATAGGGGAGCTGGGGGGTGAGGACTACCACTTACTCCAGCTGAGCACACCACAGACCTGATAGAAACTATTAATCTAAATTTTAGCCCACCACCTGGCCCTCAGATGGTCCATGAACCCAACACATCCTTTGCTGGATGGGTGCCCCTGGACAGTCAACCACCCAGACATACAGGTGGCCCTGTGAACCACCTGCCCCAACATTGTCACATACCACAGGCAGCAAACTCATGTAGGAGCCAGGAGCCATAAGCTCCAGGGTTCAAAGGGCTCTCCTGGCTGAGCTACTGGATAGACTGAGAAATATGCCTGCAACCTCACCACCCAGCCCCTGGTCAGCACCTCAACAGAGCACCTCAGGTCACTTCGAGCAAAAACCAGCCCTTGGAGTAGGCTCTTGCTTGTCCACTCCCAGCAAGGTAACTCACATTGGTGGCAGATAGATAGTCCCTGTAACCCAGAAAACAGCAGAGCAAGAGAAATAGATATTACAAAATTACCTCTTTACTCTAAAAAATGTATTTCACTCTTATTTGAGGAAAATTAATTCATTCTTAATCAGTACTTCCCCCATCTACTGGCCAACATGAAAGAGGAAAAAAAATTTTGTCCCTCACATCTCCAGTCCCAAAAGTAACAATACCATCTCTCAGTTATCATCTCATTTAGGTCATGGTAGACAATCAAGGGCAATTCAGAGCAACAAACTCCTTCCTGGGACTGCTTATCTCCTGCCAGAACCTTGGGGATGCATCCACTGCCATTGGATCCACAAGATTTTGCACCCACCAGCCAGTGATATTCCTGCATTTGGAATCATTGTGTTTGATTGCGTGAGTCTGAAGAGGGACTTGTCGACTAGTATCAGATTTATGGACTTGATCTGGACTAGGCTGTGATATTTGCTTTCTATATAATTACTTCTTGATATAAAGCTTTTTCATACACATATATGGGTGTAACTGGATTGATTTCTCTAGTCAACCCAGTCAACACACCCTCTCTCTTAGAAGGTGTAAGTCATATTACATTCACATCTACTCAATCCTAGACAGCCCAGAGTACCCAGACCCCTCATCTCCAGAACACCTAAGAACTTAAATATATTCCAGCCACCTGAAGTACCTTAAATCATCCACTGACAAACATTAAATGTAACTGTTAAACATGTCTTCATCAATATGGCTCCAAACATTAAATGTAACTGTTAAACAGGTCTTCATCAATTTGGCTCCAAACACTGATCTACAATTCACCCCAAACCTTCACTCATTCTTCAGAAATATGACTGTCTTATGCCTAAGTTAGATACAAAGCTCCTAGCCAAAGTTTAGAACCCAAAGAAACAATGTGATAGCTTTTCCACTTCTTATTCTAGTACTATTTTTTCCCATTTTTAGTTTTAATATTTTTCTCTTGTTCTTTTCTGCTATAATTTTAATCTCTCTATATTTTTAATTTTATTTGTCTATCATTCTTTTTGCTTCTCTCAATCCCTTTTGATCCTTCTAATCTTTTTAATCTAACAGTTAACACCACTTGATCCTCCCTTTTCTATTTTCTTATTCATTTCTTCCTCGCTCTGCTATTACTTTCCTTCCACTCTTTGATCTCTCTCCTAGCACTTATTTGAACATTCCCCCCTACTCAATACTTGATCTACAGTATCTATCACCCCAGCACTGCTTCACCCAACAGAGTTAACCACCGCCACACAAGTCCACCTCCTTACTTCTCCAATAGCCACATCAAGATGCAAAGGAAACAACAGAAAACATCTGAACACACATACACCAAAACAATACAAAAAATAGAGAGAGAAATAGACAAAAATAAGTGAGCAACACTCATACCTAAAAGAAGTGCCTGAAATTGAAGAGGCTATGGAATTATCCAAAAATGAATTTAAACGAACGGTGATTGCACACAGATTACAGCAGATGAAAAATGAGTCTAAGAGAAAAATGGAAAGAATAAATAAACTAGAAACTTCACAGCAAACCTTACAAGGAAAGCTACAAACAGAAAAAACAAAAGTCTAGCACTACAACAACAGAACTAGATAACACTATAAAAGAACAGAGAAACAGAATTGAATAATTAGGAACTCAAATTAGTGAGCTTGAAGACAAATCTTTAGATTCCAGAATAAAAGGAAAACAAACAAACAAAATGCAAAGGAGACCAAAAGTAATTTTAAAACCTTTTGGGACACAATCAAGGAGAACAACATATGTCTCACAGGGATTCCAGAAGAAGAAGAAGAAGAAGAAGAAGAAGAAGAAGAAGAAGAAGAAGAAGAAGAAGAAGCAGCAGCAGCAGCAGCAGCAGCA
>NW_022111301.1:9845715-9925810 GCF_000313985.2 Echinops telfairi | reverse complement strand
GCAGCAGCAGCAGCAGCAGGAGGAGGAGGAGGAGGAGGAGGAGGAGGAAGAGAAACAAACACCCACAAAGAGAATCGTCCAAGAATCCCTACAAGAAAAAAATTTCTAAATGCCTGAAGGATGAAAAGATGAGATGTTTTCTTTTGTATTAAGAAAACCTTCCTCTGAAATCACCTCTATCAGGAGACACTCCAAAGGAAACCTCCCCAGCATATTGTAGTGAAGATGTTTAATAATGGCAACGTAAAAATTTTAAGGGTAGGCAAATGAAAAAGAACAATTGCATAGAAATGAGCAGCAATTAGAATACCTTCAGACTTCCCAGCAGAAGCCATTCAGTCAAGAAGGCAATGGAGTGACATAGATAGAATCTTGATAGTTCAAAAAACTGTCAACAAAGAATCTTATAAACAGTAAAATTCACTGAAATATAATGGAGAAATAAAAGTGTTCGGTATTCACAAGAACAAAACCACCATGACAAAAAATACCCAAAGAAATGCTATGGCCCCAAAATAAACAACAAATGCTCACATACCTAGAACCAACATAAAAAACAATTTCTAACCAAACTACATGCACAAAGCAACATCCAAGACAATGAAGAAATACAGGAAGAATTAAAAATTAAAAATCACACCATACACACATATTATGTTAGGGTGGGTTGACTGGAGAAACAAACCCAAAAATACTCATAAATGTATAATAAAGAGCTTTATGTCAAAAATAATTTTGTATTAAGAAAACATTCCAGCCAAGTCCAGATCAAGTCCAGAAGTCTGATATTAGACAACTCCAATACAAGTCCATAAATCCCTCTTCAGATTCACACAGCACGTGCAATGATATAAGATCACAGACCAGTAGATGCAAAGTCTTGTGGATCAAGTCTAATAAGTCTAATACTGGTACAAAAATCCCTCTTCAGACTCACAGGGACACAAGCAATGATGCAAAATGCATGAAGATCTCAGACTGGTGGCTGAAAGTCTTGTGGATGCAAAGATGGTGGAGGTGGTTCAACGCTGGTGTGGGTTGCCACATGTCTCCTCCAGTTCTTTGAATGTCTCAACGGCAAGAAAGTGAATCAGGGAGAGGAAGAGCCTGGCCTCCAAATAGCCATTTATTTCGTTCACTCTCTAATCAAGCTGTGATCTGATTAAGAGGGTAAACTACACACACATGAACCTACAGGAGCCATGTAGGCACAAAAAAACCTAACTACTGAGAGTAGAGTCAAGACCATGTCCAGGTAGAATTACCTGCCCGGTGCTCCTATTGTTAGATCAGAAAACTAAGTGTGTAAGCCATATTTTCCTAAAAAAAATTTCTACTGCTTTTTTTGGTCAGAGGCTCCGTTCAGTTTTACAAGTTGCTTAGCTCTCTCTTGAACCATTTCTTGCCTAGTTAACTTTACAGCTACACAGGCAGGCCTTTCAAAAGCCATGTCTGGACCCACCCTTGCCAGCACTCCTACCTTTCCAAATAAACGTCCTCCTTTAGCTTTGGTTTCTAAATTTTCCTTTTTCTGCTGCTTCTCTCTCTACTGTTGAAAGCAAGGGATCTTCCTGGCATTGTTTAATAGCTTTGCTTTTGTGTTTAGAACTAACTTCTTTAAATGCGTTACTGCCTTTAGACCTATGAAGGGTGCAGTCTTTGGGGGACATAGACACTTTGGCCATGAGGTTTTCTTTAGAAAAAGAGGCCTTAGATTTAAAAAAAATCAGTCCCAGCTTCTTCAGTTTTTTCCTAAAATTTCTTCACCTAATTCATACACAAAGAGTATGGATTTTAACTTGTTTTTCTAGATTTGGATAGCTCACACAAGACTTTTCACTAGACTGATAATCTTCATTCTCTTCCTCCTGTAAAGGTTCTAAAACCATCTTAACTTGAGCCCACAGAGAGCCAGTCTCCACGGGTATATTCTCCCCCTCTCCGTGTGTTTTCCTTAAGCTTGTACCAACTTCTTCCCAAGTTTCTAGAGCTAAACTTCCTTCCTCTGGAACCGTGGATTATACATTTTTACTACTTGTAGAAAAGCTTGCATCTTTTTATTTGTTACTGCTACCCCTTGTTTTTTTCAGTAAGTGTTTGAGTATAATAACATACGTTTTAGGCTTACTTACATCTTGCCCCATTGTCCTCTTTAAAATATTAATATTATTACTATTTCTATTTATCTGAGTTAGCTTGATCTTAGATGTCTTTGAGCCCTTCTCCAGGGGAACAATTTTTTAACCTTATCAAAAGGGAGTGGGCCCTACTTGCTGTGGGACAGACAACAGGGCTTGATGGGTTTTGATGGCTGACAACCTTCAGGAGATAGATTTTAAGCAGTTGACCTTCAAATGTACATAGTAAGAGACCACGTGTTTGCAAACAGCACCTAAAATGTGGCACAATTTGGGGAGAGGGGTTGGGCTGCATTGAAGGGAGTGCCTTTTGATTATGAGAATGTGAGTGGAACGCATCTCCAACCCACAAACCGGAAGCTTCTCTCCACAAAAGCCCTGACCTCTCAGAATCCTTAAGGTATGAATGTTGACAGTTTGTCTGCATGGATTTTCTTCCTGGTTCTGATTCCCACATTGGTTGCTTGATTTTCTTATTTTATTCAGTGTCTACTATAAGATGTTTAATGGCTTTGTCCTTACTCATGGACCCCAGATCATTTCTTTTTTTAATTATTTTATTGGGGGCTCATACAATTCCCATCACAATCCATACATACGTCCATTGTGTCAAGCACATATGCACATTTGTTGCCCTCATCATTCTCAAAACATTTGTGTCCCACTCTAGCCCCTAATATCAGTTGCTCATTTTCCCCCTCCCTCCCCAGACTCCCCTCCCTCATGAACCCTTCATAGTCCATAAATTATTATAGATTTGTCATAAGTTACCCTGTCAGATGTTTGCCTCCACCATTTTCTCTGCTGTCCATCCCCCAGGGAGGAGGCAATGCTTAGATTCTTGTAATTGGTTCCCTCTTTCTACCCCACATTCCCTTCACCCTCCAGGCATCGCCCCTCTCACCACTGATCCTGAAAAATTCATCTATACTGGATTCCCTGTGGTTCCAGTTGCTATCTGTACCAATGTACATCCTCCGGTCCAGCCAGATTTGTAAGGTAGAATTGGGATCATGATAGTGGGGTGGGGGGAAGCATTATAGATCGTTTCGTTGAGTGGATTACTGACTTCTGCTTTCAGGGGCCTCACTCCATTTTTACTCCCCTAGAAATCTCTTTGTTTACCTTTCTCCTATTCTTTCTCCTCTGAACCAATAAGCATCATGGGTGGCTCGTGTTCTATAGGCAGCACTCCTCTACAGTGTGTGCTGAACAATTTTAAAGCTGAATCTACAGATGAGTATGGATAAAATCATAGTCCTAGAAAACTCCAGACTCTTTGTGAATTAGACTAGCCTACCTTGGTGTCGGATGGCCCCAAATTGGAACTTGGGACCTCAAGTGGCCCAAGCAGTGTAGTACATCATAATAGGAGAACCTGGTCACTCTAATCAAGTCCCTTATATTAATGTATGCAAAATCTTTTTTAGGACCTCCCTGCATGGTTAAGAAAGTGTGCCAAGCAGGCAGGTCTCTAGATTATGTCAGCAAATTCCCACTCAGGACTTTTGTGGTAAACTGAGGGCAGTTCAAAAGCCCATTTACCCTGCACTTCCCAAGGAGTCAGACCTTCCCTGCCTTATGTTAAAACCTCACAGGGTGTGTGGGCCTCATGCACCTCACCCCCACCCCCAGAATCAAGAGACCAGGCTTTGTCTCCTCTCCACCCCCATAGTGGGGCCCCTTACAGTGTCTCCGTTCTGTCTCTGCAAGATGTACCACCCAGGACAGGGGACCCAAAAGACTGACCACTTTAGTTTATGTCCTTTTTTAACCAGCAATCACCTGCCTTTTATTCTGAAAAATCCCAAGCTTTAATTGGGTTACTGAAATCTGTGTTTAACAGATGGAAATTGAGCTACCATACAACCTAGCCATCCGCCTACTGGGCATACACCCAGAAGAGGCAAGAAACAAACCACGGCCAGACATCTGTGCTCCAATGTTCATTGCGGCACAGTTCACAATCACAAGGAGTTGGAAACAACCCAAATTTCCATCAACAGATGAATGGATTAAAAAACTGTGGTACATACATACAATGGAGTACTATGCATCACTAAAAAACAGTGATGAATGCATGAAGCATATCGCCACATGGGAAGAACAGGAGGGAAGTATGATAAGTGAAGTAAACCAAACATAAAAGGACAAGTATAACATGAGTTCGCTGAGGTAAATTTATGAAGAAAAAAAAAAAAAAAAAGAACAGAAAAGAAAAAAAAATGCAAAAGGGGCACAGGGACAAAGCTACTGTATACAAACCCTCCAGGGGTGAGATCCAGGTAGTATGGCAGGGGCCAGACAAAATCCAGGAGTACATATGGTAGTCAACTAAAAAAAAGGGGGGGGGCAGTAAAGGGGTCAAAAAAAGATGTGTGGCAGGGAATAGGGGAAAAGGGCACTGACCCACACCAGGGGAGGGTATTGTTTGTGTCTCCACAGGGAAAGAGGGACCAGACTTAAAGCCAGTGTTACAGGATGCGAATGCAGCAGGCCAGCATGGAGAGGGGGCCAGTGGAGGGGCCTAAGGGCTCAGCGCCCATTCCAGGTACGTGGACAACTGCCCCTCTCCCCAGAAGAATTTACTTTAGAGGACTGCACTGAAGCTGCAGCCAGGAGAGAGGGGTATGTCTGATCAGAGCACACGGGAGCAAATGAAGGGGGAGGAAGAGAAAAAGGAGCACATCCTGGTCCACCAGCCCCGGAGGACAATATCCCAGCTCTGAACAGCCAATGCACAAAGTGGACCACATGGCTGTTCCCACTACGAGACACACCACCCTTGCTGCCCCAGGGCCCTACACGGGACAATACTGGAGACTCGGTGTTGGGACTGGCCCGGACTGACCCCATGATATGGAAGCAAACCACTAAAGGCATGCGGTAGAGCAACAGGGGGGAGCAGAGCAGGGAGCTCCTGAGGGAGTACAAAGGATAGACTCAGGGGCTAGAGCATGACACCCCATCGGACCTGACTGAAGGACATGCCTAGAGTTCAAAAATCAGACCTTGATCTATTTACAGGTTTTTCTTTCTTTAAAAAATTTTTTTCTTTTTCTTTTAATTAATTTATTCTTTTATGGGTCATTGGTTTTCTTTTTTGTTGTCATCGCTGTGTTCTCATTCATCACCTGTCTTGCTATGCCTTGATTTTTGTTGCATATTATCTCTACAGATCTATCTAGATAAGATAGGCTGAATGAATAGTCTGGAGGAGAAAACAATGGGACCAATGGTTCCGGGGGGACATAGGAGAGGAGGCAGTGGGGGTAAGGAGGTGGTGCTGACCAACCCACGGACAGAGGAGCAACAAGTGATCCAAAATCAGCAGCAAGGAGGTTGTGAGAGGCTTGGTAGGGATTCACAAAGGGCAATGTAACCGAGAGAAATTACTGAAACCCAAATGAAGGCCGAGCATGATAGTTGGACAAGAGGAAAGTAAAAGGAAATAGAGGAAAGAACTAGGTGACAAAAGGTAATTATAGAGGTCTAAATACAGGCATGTACATATGTAAATATATTTATGTAAGAGGGTGGGGAAATAGATCTATGTGCATATATTTATAGGTTTAGCATTAAGGCAGCAGATGGACATTGGGCCTCCACTCCACTACTTACTCAATGCAAGAACACATTGTTCTATTAAATTGGCATTCCATGATGCAAACCTTCCTGACATGATCGCTGAAGACAAATGTGTGCATAAGCAAATGTGGTGAAGAAAGCTGAAGGTGCCCAGCTATAAAAAGATCTAGCATCTGGGGTCTTAAAGGCTTGCAGATAAACAAGCGGCTATCTAGATGAGAAGTATCAAAGCCCACATGGAAGAAGCACACCAGCCTGTGTGATCATGAGGTGTAGACGGGACCAGTTATAAGACATCAAAGAACAAAAAATCATATCAGTGGGTGCCTACCTTCCCTATATGATCACTGAAGACAAATGTGTGCATAAGAAAATGTTGTGAAGAAAGCTGATGGTGGCTGGCTATCAAAAGATATAGCATCTGGGGTGTTAAAGGCTTGAAGATAAACAAGCAGCCGTCTATCTCAGAAGCAACAAAGCCCACATGGAAGAAGCACACCAGCCTGTATGATCATGAGGTGTCAAAGGGATCAGGTATCAAGCATCAAAGAACAAAAAATCATATCATTGTAAATGTGGTGAGTGCCAACTGGAGACTCAAAGCCCATCAGTAGGCAACTGGACACCCCTTACTGGAGGGTTGTGGGGAGGAGATGAGCCAGTCAGTGTGCAGGGTAGCAACAATGAAATATATAACTTTCCTCTAGTTCTTAAATGCTTCCTCCCCTCTACTATAATGATCCCAATTCTACCTTACAAATCCGGCTAGACCAGAGGATTTACATTGATGCAGATAGCAACTGGAAACACAGGGAATCCAGGACAGATGACTCCTTCAGGACCTGTAGTGAAAGTGGCGATGTCTAGAGGGTGGAGGGAATGTGAGGTGAAAAGGGGGAACCGATTACAAGAATCTATGTATAGCCTCCTCCCTGCGGGGTGGACAGCATAGTAGTGGGCTGGGGGAGACATCAGACAGTGTAACATATGACAAAGTAATAATAATTTATGAATTATGAAGGATTTGTGAGGGAGAGTGGATGGGGGAAGGTAGGGGGGAAAATGAGGAGCCGATATTAAGGGCTCAAGTAGAAGACAAATGTTTTGAGAATGATGATGGCAACAAATGTACAAATGTGCTTGACATTACGGATGCATGTATGGATTGTGATAGGAATTGTACGAGCCTCCAATAAAATGATTAAAAAGAAAAAGAAATCTGTGTTTAAAACTCATCACCCCACTTGGGATGATTGCCAACAGATACTCATAGGTTTGTTCACTGCCAAAAAAAATTGCATCTGCCAGAAAGCCCAAAAGGCTCTATTGGGGATGACTAGTAGCACTGTGGAAAAAAAAAAAAAAAGGATAAAAGAAGAAAAAAAGAAAAGAAAAGAAAAAGAAACAACTTGGAGGAAACATTTCCACAAAACAAGCCCCACTGGTACCCAACACTATAGGAGGGGTTGGGGCACTAGAGAATTTTCACTGTTATTGGTGAAATACTGGCTGGATTGAAAGGGGCAGCCAGGCACTCTAAAGATCAGTGTGTGGCACGTGCTGTTGCTCTGGCTCCTCAGGAATCCCCAGCCATTTTTCTAGAAAGGCTACAAGATGCTTACTTCACGTATAATCCTTATTTATCCCAGGCAGTATAAAATTTTAAACATCCTGATCAATTTCCTTACATTGCTGTGTGACTTAACTCCTTCAGAATCCCCATCCTTGGGTAAAGAAGAGAGCCAAACAGGCAGGGCTGCATGCTATGTTAGCTGCAAAATCACAAGCACCAAGAAAGAAGGTTTGAGCACCAACTAGTAAAAAGAGTTGTTAAGCTAGAAAGCAAGAGAAAAAGCAGGACGATTGGTAATAAGTTCTTGTGTTTTGGTTTGTTTTATGAAGGAGTAAAAAGTAGCTTTATCTTAATGCAGAATGTCTGGTTGTATCAGAATGCAAAAGAGAATAAAGCTAAACTTAAGGGTATGTAAGTTGTAGAAGGCTTGTGGGAAAGTGAACTTTATTTACCTTGGTTTACTATGCCTGAAAAGAATGAGTTTTTTAAAAGCATTAAAAATAATTGTTCCCCCCAAAAAACAAAAATAAAACCAAGAGACCCCAACCCAGCACCTTGTCCTGGATTAAATTTTTTAAAGAGGAACTGACAGAGTCAAGGCTGATTTCACTCAGCCCCCAGGATCCCAGGGTAACATTGTAGATAAGGGGAAACCCAGTTTGTTTTTCTAGTAGATACCGGAGCCACTCACTCAATTTTGACTAAACCACTAAAACCAATATGAAGCACTGAAATGACTCTTCAGGAAGACATGAGAACTTAAGCTGGGTAAGAACATGATATCTCATTCTTTCACAGTAGTACCTAAATGTCCATATCCCCTTGTTGGAAAAAAAAATGTTGCAGAAGCTCCCTACAACTACTTCCTTTAACGGAACTGTAATGTAATGAACTATTTCCCCCTACCCTACCTTACATCTTATTAACCTGTCCTTTATTTGAGGAATATCTGCTGAAACCACCTGGAGACCCCAGCACAGATAACATTCAGGAAGACAAAACCTACCTTTAACACCTACAGGTGGTACAGTATGGCAGAAAGCCACCCCTGGTACTGGTGCTACATCACCCCTGGTGATTGTCCCACTGACTGCCACTGCCCTGCCTATCCAGGTAAAGCAGTATCCCATGAGCTGCAAGGCCAGACACATATCACTCCATACACCCAACACTTCCCGAAAAGAGGGAATACGTACTTGCCAAATGTAAATTATCCTGGGATATACTCTTGCTCCCTGTCTTAAAATCTGGTTCCAAAGATTACAGCCAGTTCAAAATCTTATAAAAAGGTTTAAAAGAGGATACAAACTATCCATCCCACAGTTACTATATTCAAAGAAAGGGAATGCTTACCTCCAGCTGGAAAGAATATTAAAAACAAATCTGAAATCTTGGCCCTTTTAGAAGTCATATGGTTATCAAAGAAATTGGCCCTCATCCATTCTAAAAGACACCAAAAAGGAGATTCTGTGGAAGCACAGGGAAGCAGGAGAGTAGACACTGAGGCCAGAGCTGCGGCACTAAAACCAGGGGGACGGCTTTCCATTTTGGTGACCCTGCTAACACCTACCCTTCCTCCCACACCAACCTATACTGAGGAGAAGGTGGGTTTGGCATAGCAACTAAAGTCCCTAAAAGACTCTACAGGTTAGTGAATACTCCCGGACATTAATGCCAGGGCTCTAGGTTGAACCCTGGTGACTGAGTCACATCATTCTACCCATATGGGATAGTCTAGATTGGTAGAGTTGCTCTGAAACAGATATCACATTCTTCCTTTAAATCAAATAGCATTTAGTGTCACCTCTAGATCTCCAGCATGCACACAAGTTAATGCAAAGATTGCCTACGCTGCCCTTCCCAGGGTTAGAGCCAGAGAAAATATGCTAGGAGACTTTTCCTTGGTAGTTGCCTTTTGTTATTCCTGTTTAAAATGGCAGAAATAAATGTACATTTTAAGCTAAGAAGCCAAAAAGACTGCTTGAACTTCTCTCAGGCAGAGAGACCATGCTGCCTAATCAAAATGGTCAACAACAGGCCCTGCCCTAGTTGATACAGTCAAAACCTAAGGCCATATTTCATATCAATGAAATAGTAGATAAGTACTGAAATAAATTAAATAAAAATTAAACTTGACTGTCGTAAGAATTATGTTTAGGATCAGGTTATACTAGGTTTACACTGTTTTCTTCTGCCTATTTTTTAAAAATCATTTTATTGGGAGCTCATACAACTCTTATCACAATCCATACATGCATCCATTGTGTCAAACACATTTGTACATATGTTGTCATCATCATTCTCAAAACATTTCCTTTTTACTTGAGCCCTTGGTATCAGCTCCTCATTTTTCCTCTCCCTCCTGCTACCACCTCCCCCATGAACCCTTGATAATTTATAAATTATTATTATTTTGTCATATCTTACACCATCTGACGTCCCCCTTCACCCACTTCTCCGCTGTCCATCCCCCAGGGAGGAGGTTATATGTAGATCCTTGTAATCTGTTTGCCCTTTCTCCCTCACATTCCCTCCACCCTCCCAGGATCACCACTCTCACCACTGGTCCTGAGGGGTTCATTTGTCCTGGATTCCCTGTGTTTCCAGTTGTCCATTGTCTTTCTTCACCAAACTTCCTGTTATTCTCCCCCCTTGGAGGGGGCTGTATATTCAACCTTGTGGATTCCCCCTTTCTCCCCCTTCCTGAACCACCCCCCTACTCTCATGATATCATTACTCCCTCTGCTGTTCCTGAGGGTTTTATCTGTCCTGAATCCCATGTGTTAAGAGCTCTTATCTGCACCAATGCATGTACTCTGATCTAGCTGGAATTATAAGGTAAAACTGAGTCATGGTAATGGGAGGAAGGAAGCATTCAGGAACTAGAGGGATACCCTAGTCGAATCATCCCTTCCTTATAATTCTTTTGTGGGAGGATGTCCAATTTTTTAACCAACAGAACACATTAATGATTTATATGAATAGTTGTCATTTGCAAATAAACTATTTCTTTCTGGGAAAATACTGAGTGGTGTTGCTCCCTGATAACAATATAATACAAATATAATCCCCATTTTATATCTAACTACTATACATTCTGTTCTTAAATCAATAAACACTAAAATGAAAAGCATTTATATATTCTATAATTAAAATTTAAATCAATAAAGATAATGTTTTCGAAAAGCAATTCATAAGGTCTGTAGTAGTTATGTTATTGTTTGTCAATTTGAGGATTAAAAGTGAAGGGGTGGAGTCTAGTCTGTCAATCAGATCATAGCCAATGAGGCCTTTATGTGGGCATGGCTTTCTCCTGAGAATTGTGGGAAATCGGGATTTTCCTCCTTAGAGACAGGAGACCCTTTCTCTTCTCACTCCCTGGGAGACATTGCAGCTGATAAAACACATAGAACTATACTAGTGCCCTGAGCTGGAGAAGCCACATGAACCTACCCTGATGCAACCAGACCTCTGAAGCCAGAGAAGCCACGTAGAGACCCTTGCCAGTGCTGAGATGCTTACAACACCACTGGATCCAAAGGCTTTGTACCCACTGGCCTGTGATCATCCTACATTTAGCATGATTGTATGTGTTTCATGAGTCTGAAGAGGACTTTATTGGACAAATGGGATAATATTATGAGCTTGGACTGGGCTGGGGTGGGATGCTTTCCTTTTTGCACAAGTACCCTTTATATAAAACTCTCTCTTATACACATATAAGTTTCTATAGATTTGTTTCTATAGTCTACTCAGACTAACACAGGGTCCATGTTAATTACCTTTATAATATTGATAAATAAGAATATGCATTCCAAAAAATTAAGTAATTAGAAACAAGTCCACAATATATTATTGTTACATACCTAATTCAGCTACACATTTTCTATTATAGGTTATCATAAGATTATTGAGCCTAGTTATGAAACTCAAGGTAGGTGTTTAATTCAACAAATACATTTAATATAAATTCAGCTATATTTGAACAAAGAATTAACCCTATCCATAATAAATAGTTATTTTAATGCATGAATCAGTTCTTCCACACTTTACATTTGGTTTTCAAACCTTTGCTTCATATTAAAAAAATAAATTTTAATAGCAATAAGGATATAACTTATTGAAATTAGATATTGAAATCAAGGTATCAACTGAAATATCTTCCATCAATCAAAATTTCTTAAATTTTATAAACCTGTGGGGGGAAGTCAGATTCTGCTGCCAGACTGCTGTCTCATCCCACAGCAGGGCTGGGCCTGCTCCCTGCTGCTGGAGACAATGGCCTACTTCTCTCTGAAGCTTGGGACCATTAGCTTGGTTCCTCTAGGTGGGGTTTGCACCCTACTGATAAGGGTTCCTATGGAGACCCAGAGACCACCCCCTAGACCACCCTCTCATTGCTGTGTAGCCTATAGTGCAACCCTTCCCTGTGACGTATGTCTCTACCTGTAATTAGTGGGTTGGCTTGCCCCCAAAAGGTATATAGGCAAGGGTCAGCAATATAGGGGGGTGGACTTCTCTCTCTGACTCTGAGCTCCTTGCTGCTTACCCCCTGGTCACTCCCCTCTCCCTTGTTCACTTTCCCTCCTTCCCTTCCCCCTCTCTCCACGTGGACCACCAAGCTGGGCTGAGGTGAGCAATGTGGTACTATGTAATATGCCTGACTGTATTATTGTATTATCTCTCATGCTCTTGATGACTTTAATATAATGCTTATATATCTCAACCGTACAATTGTGCATTACTGAATCCGAGTAGTAGTAATAAGTAGTATCAGCGGGTGGGGGCTGGTCCCCCCACTTCCCTCAGCACCAATTTTATTTGATACTACATAAACCAATTTATGAAATACATAAAATATCCAATATATACATCTTACTTAAAATACGTATCTCACTGCAGTTGAGTCGATTCTAACTCATAACGACCTTATGGACAGAGTAGTGTGGGGGGAGGGCCACAGGTTCAGTAAGCGCAATTGTATGGTTAAGATACATAAAGATTATAAAAAAGTCATAGAAAACCTGAGAGATAGAAGAGAGAGTCAAATAAATAAGTCAGACACATTTCATGGTAGCATGCTCACCTTCTGGATGGCCATGATCTTACCAGCCAGGTCTGTGCACAGCGTGGGCCCAGGCGAGATGGGGTGGAGACCAGGTAGGATCCTGGAGACCCCGTTTATTGCTAACCCAGGGTTATATCTACTTAGGGGGGCGTAATTACAGGTAACTACACATCACAGGAAGGGGCAGTACAATAGGCATACAAGCAATAGGAGGGGGATATACAATGGACATAGGTGTAACAGGAAGAAGATGAGCTAGGGTGCACACACAATAGGAAGGGGTGGAACTAAAGGTATACATGTGAGAAGATGGGCAGACCCTAGATTCATGATGGCAGCCTAAGCTTGATCACCCTTGGGTGGGCTTGACCTCTCTGGGGTCTCCTACAAGGAAACAGTCAACTACTATCCTTATCAGAAGGGAGTGGGTCCTACTTGTTGTAGGATAAGCAGTGGTGATTGCTTGCTCTAGATGGCTGATAACCCTTAGGGAGAATAACCCCTGACTTACTTCTGTTGACCTCCAAGTGTATAGTCATTCACCACATGTATCAAGCAGCTAAGTTTGACATATATTTGGGGGAGACAACTTGAGAGAAATTTTTCTGTTTCCCACCTAGTAGAACTGTCCCTGTGGATTTCTGAGGCTGTAAATCCTTAGGGATGGAGAAAACCTCATCTTTCTCCCAAGGAGCAGTGGGGGAATCCAACTGATAAACTTGTGGTTAGCAGACAAGGCATAACCCACTATGACACCAGACAGGGCAGATAGTCTCTTTCAGTAGTGCTTGCTTTTATTGGATAGCCACCCTCCAGTTAATTGTTAATATAAAATTCTGAAGCACAACCGGGTTAAGAAATATGAGCTCACTCAAGTAGAACAATTGTCATTTAAGTAAACTAAGGTTATTTATGACAGCTGCAAGCATTCAGAGTGACTGTTTTTATACCCTGTCTTGCAAACAAAACCTTTTTTGAATAACTAATCCTAATAGTTTGATATTAATATGATGGCTTCAGAAATTGAAGAAGAAACAGTTTCCTAGATTGCATTACTTAATTCTGTGTTTATTCAGAGGTCTAGTGTAATCACTAGGAATGATTAATTGCTTTTATTCTGAATGTTCTTGGCTCCTGAGAACACTTTGTACTTGAATCTAAAAGTGACTGACCTTGATTTGACAATGAAGTATGTAAATTCATTTTCCAAACAACAATAAATATAAATTTTATATGTCTTAGAATGTTATAACTTATAGATTTATGAAATCATGCTCTAGAACTTTTAGATCTGTCATTCATTTTCTGACTTATGTTAATTACTTATGTAGACAATATTCTGATCTCATTGAATCTGCCAAATATAGGAAAGGTTTTACTTTCAAATATTGTATTGACAAAAATCAGTGCTCTTGCTTATTTACCATGTAGACTAGTGCCATTACACTTTTTCAAGTGATCTCTCAAAAAAAATTCTCTTCCACTGAGTCGATTACAACTCGTAACAACCCTATAGGGTAGAGTAGAACTGCCCCTGTGACTTTTCAAGACTCTGACTCTTTATAGTACAAAGCCTGTCTTTCTATTTAAAAAAAACAAACATACTTACCTGGCAGGGGAGATACCATGATCACGAAGTGGTTTTCCCAGGGCGAGGCTCACCCATTGCAGTCCGGGTGTGCTGACCCCTGCGATTTCCCCAAATGTGGGAAACTCGACTGCATAATCTGTGGTAGTGGGCGACTGCGTTCGTGCTCTCCCCTACAAAAAAAAATCTTAAATAAATAAATAAAAGAAGAAGAGGAAAGAAAGAAAATAAAAGATAACTCTTATAATGATTAGAGCATCAACTTGCATACAATAGTCCATCGATGACAAAGCAATAGTGACTCAGAGTAGAACTGTCCTTCAGGATTCCCTAGACTGTAATCTTTATGAAAGCAAATCTCATTGCTTTCTTCTATGAAGTGAAGGGTGAGCTGAACTGTCCATCTTTCAGTGAGCAGGTGAGTACTTAACCATTGTGCTATCAGATTTCCTTTGGTCACAGTAACGCTATCTTCAAGTGGGCCTTACTCTTCAATAAGCAGGAATTATGCTGAATAATGGCTCCCTAAATATATCGTGGAATAGTGTTTAAATGTTGAGCTGCTAACTTCAATGTTAACAGTTTGAAACTACAGCTCTGTGGGAAAAAGAGGTGGCTTTCTACTCTCATAAATAGTAATAGTAACAATCTTGGAAACTCACAGGGGTAGTCTACCCTGTCTTACAGGTTACTATGAGTCAAGTGAGAGGTAGTGTAATATATTGAAATCTTAATATAACCTCTGAAGTCAGTACTTAGCATGGCACAAGGTATTTTCCAGAAGTGATTAAAAAATAATTTTGAGAATATTAGATGGTCCTGGCTTATCTGGGAGGGTCCAATGTAATCACAAGTTTCCTTGTAAGAAGGTGGCAGAAAGCTCGGGATGACAGAGGCCATGTAAAGGCAGAAACTAAGAGAGACAGAAAAAGACCAGAGGGATGCAATGACAGAAGCCTGCAACAGAACTGTGAAGACGAGGATTCATTCTCCCCTAAGCCTACGTAAGTGTGACTCAAGTTTTTGAGGACTATGTTACAACCCTCTGAAACCCTTTTCTGAAATCTGACCTCCAGAAACTAAGATAGCAAATACTAAGTGTGTGTGTTTTAAATCACCATGTTTGGGGTAATTTTTTTACAGCAGCCATAGAAAATTAATACATGCCATAAAATGTTTAACTTGATCAAACATAATTACAATTTATTTTAATTATATTGGTACAGCATATTTATAATATGAGCAATAATAATGAGATAGTCCTAGAAAATATTCATGTAATGTAAATATGCAATTATATCAGAAATTTGACTAAGTAGGTTCGGTCTCTTATATACATACTTGTGTGATTTTTCTATGTGGAGATAATTTTTAAAAGGAGTATTCGGAAGTATTTTCTTAAGATAATTCTTTTATTGATTTTTAAATCTAAAATAAATTTGTAAACCCTTTAAAGATAACATATTTCAGAAGAAAATAAAATATTTCAAAAGAACTATTACATATAAATTTATTTCATAAAATGAATTATATGTATTATATATACACATACATGTATTATAGGTGTATGTATATAGCATATACAAACACAAATATACAGATATACATATCTGTATATGTATGTATTATATCATCACATATATGTCTATATATATACATGTATATATATATAAACTGTTATATTATATATGAAATAATATAAAAACTGGCTTCCTTCATAAAATTTATATTATACTTTTAAAATTTAATAGATTCACTATATTCATTAGATTATATGCCATTAATTAATAAAATAAATAATATGCATCACTAATCAGGTTCTATTTATATTTCACAAAATGAAGGAATATATAAATGAAACAATTCTAATAATATTTTCCACCTGGCTATTATAACTAATTTAAAATTCTTAAAGATGCTTTAGCAAATATATATATATTTTCAAACCTGCTAACAGATGGTTTTTTAAAAACCATTGCTATAGCATAAAACTCCTCTTTTCATAGGTTTTCCTAACTGTCAATCTTTATATGAACGGATAATTTTATCTTTTCCCTGAAGAGTGACAGCTGGATGTCAATCACTAACTATGTGGTTAGAACACTGGGGAATCTACTTAATATATAGCAAGCCAGCAAATATATATTAATTTTAATCAAATCATCATAGATACATGTGTAGAGGAATTGCTTCTTTTCTTTAAATAAATCATTTTATTGGGTCTCTTACAGCTCTCGTAACAATTCATACATCAATTGTATCATATGTTGCCATCATCATTTTCAAAACATTTTCTTTCTACTTGAGCCCTTGGTATCAGCTGCTCTTTTTTTCCTCCCTCCCCCAACCCCCTACCCTCGTAAACCCTTGATAAATTATTGTTATTTTCATATCTTCCACCAATTGCTGTCTCCCTTAACTCATTTTTCTGTTGTTTGTCCCTTGGGGTGTGTGTATGTGTATGTGTGTATTTGTATTCTAAGTTGATCATTGCGATTGGTTGCCCTGGTATTGCTATTCCCATTGCTGTTCCTGAGGGTTTTATCTGTTCTGGATTCTATGTGCTGAGAGATCTAATTTGTACCAGTATACATGCTCCAGTCTAGCTGTAAGGTAGAACAGGGGTCATGATAGTGGGAAGGAGAAAGCCTTAAAGAACTAGAGGAATATTGTGTGTTTCCTCGGTGCTATGCTGCACCCTAGGTGACTCGGTCTTTCCTTGGGACCCTTCTATGAGGGGATGTCTAAATGTCTACAGATGGGCATTGGGTCTCCACTCCAACCTCAACCATTTGCATTGATATAATTGTTTGAAATCTTCTGGTGCCTGATACCTGGTCCCATTGACACCTCTTGATCATACAGGCTGGTTTGCTTCTTCCCTGTGGCCTTTGTTGCTTCCCTGCTAGATTGCTGCTTATTTAACTTCAAATCTTTAAGATCCCAGATGCTATATCTTGTAATAGTCAGGCACCATCAACTTTCTTCATCACATTTGCACATTATGCACCCATTTGTCTTCACCAATCATGTCAGCAAGGGAATCATTACAAACTGCCAGGATATTAGAACAAAGATTTCTTGCTTTAGGGGAGTATTTGAGTAGAGGCCCAATGTCCATTTGCTACATAAATACTTAGCATTTAAATCTGTGTACATAGACCTGCATCCCTATCATTATGTATTAATATATTTACATATGTACATGGCTATATATATACCTCTACAAATGTCTTTGGCCTCCTAGTTCTTTCCTCTATTTCCTTGTACTTTCCTCTTGTCCCACTATCATGTTCAACCTTTGTTTGACTCTCAGTAATTCCTCTCAGCTACATTGTACTTGATTGAACCCCACGGAGCATTCTATGCCCTCCTCACCATCAAATTTAGATCTCCTGTTGTTCCCTACTCCCTGGGTTTGTTGGCTACCCTCACCCTTTCCTCCTCCCATATCTTCCTGACCCATTGGCTCATTGTTTTCTCCTCAGGATTGTGTATCCTGCCCATCTTATATGGGTAGACATGAGAAAAATAAATACATGAAAAAAGCCTGTGCATATTTCCAGCCTTATGAAAGTCTTCCAATAGGGTCTGGTGAGGTGTCAAGCCTTGCCTAAAGATTCTGATGTCTGTTTTCTGGATTCCTTGGAGAATTCGTTGCTTTTCCCCCTTGCTGCTCTGTTGTGCTCCCTTCGAGTTTCACCCCGGCACTATGGGGACAGAACAGGCATGATTGACACACAGTATGTGCATTGCAGTCCCATGTAGTGCTGTGGGTCATTGAGGAGGCATCTTGTCTCATGGTGGGGCTGGCCCTACAGTCCTTTCTGTACATTAGCTGCTACGAGCAGGAATGTCATCCTCCAAGCTTGGTGGTCCTGGGTGGGGTTGACTCTCTCCATTTTTTTCCCTCTTAGTTTGCTCCTGTGTGGTCTGGGCAGACCCACCCCTTCCCCAGGTGTCCTCTAGTGCATTCTTCTGGGGAGGGGGTTAACATAGCTGGAATTGAGACTGGACCTGCAGACCTTTCTGTTAGTTTGTTGCTTCATGCTGATATGTTGCCCTCAAGGCTTGGTACCCCAGATTGAGGTTTGGTACCTCTCTTTCTGTGGAGAGATGAACAATACCCTCCCTGTGTGTGGATTAGCACCTTGTTCTTCCACTATCCACTCCCTCTTTTTATTTTTTTTCCCTTTTCCCCTCCTTTTTAGTTGGCTGTCATATGCATTCCTGAGTTGGGTCTCACCTCAGGCACTAGGGAATAATATACATTATGCATTTAGTAGCTTTTCTCCTATGTCCCTTGTGCTTTTTAAGCTTATTTCAGTAGATTCATATTGTATCCCTTTTCTGCTTGGCTTTCTTTAGCATAATTTCCTCCAACTCTTTGAATGAGATGATGTGCTTCATGGATTCATCACTGCTTTTTAGGTGACGTAAAACTCCATTGTATGTATGTACCTGAGTTTTTTAATCCATTAGTCAGTTAATAGAAATTTAGGTTGTTTCTAATTCTTTGCAATTGTGAACTGAACTGTGATGAACATTGGAGCACAGATGTCTGGTCGTGGTCTGCTTCTTACTTTTTCTGGATATATGACCAGTAGGGGAACTTATGGGTCGTATGGTAGCTCAATTTCCATTTGTTTTAGGGATCGCCAAATCCATTTCCATAATGGCTGCACACACCTACAGAACCACCAGCTGTGGAGGAGAGTTCCTATCTCCCCAAGCCCCTCCAACACTGTTACTTTCTGATTTTTTGAATTGGGATATCTGTGAGGGTGTTAGGTGGTATCTGATTGTTATTTTAATTGCATTTCTCTTGAGGCTAATGATCAGGAACATTTTCTCATATGTTTATTGGCAATTCGGATTTCTGCCCTTGAAAAACTTCTGTTCAGGTCTTTTGCCCACCTCTTCAATGGGCTATTTGTTTTTTTCTTACTGTGGGATAGCAGAATATTGTATATTTTAGCAATAAGGCCTTTTTCTGATGTGTCATTGCTAAAGATGTTTTTCCAGTGTGCGGGCTCTCCTATTACTCTCTTGGTGAAGTCTTTCGCTGTACACATGTTTTTTATCTTCAGTATATCCCACGTGTCAATTTGTGCTTCCTCTGTGTTGGTGTCTTCTTATTTTTGATAGCATATGTATTCCCTGCACCAAAGTTCTTGGGTTTGTTCCAATTCACTAGAGCAGAGGTTCTCAACCTCCTTAATGCTGCAGCCCTTTAATACAGTTCCTCATGTTGTGGTGACCCCCAACAATAGAATTATTTTCATTGCTACTTCATAACTGTAATTTTGCTATTCTTATGAATCATAATGTAAATATCTGATATGGAGGATATATTTTCATTGTTACAAATTGGACATAATTGTAGTACAGTGATTAATCACAAAAATGATATGTAATTATATATTTTGAAATATTTATTTCTAATTACAATTAAATTAAATTTTGTCTTGAAGCATGGGGTAGCATGGGTAACAGTCTTCACACTGGGTGGGCCTATCTGCATATGGGCTCAACCACCAGGAGAGGGATACAGGAGCCATGTCACAGTTCCTAAGATCATCGGAAATAAGTGTTTTCCGAAGGTCTTAGGCGACCCCTTTTAAAGGGTCGTCCGACCCCCAAAGGAGTCATGACCCACAGGTTGAGAACTGTTGCACTAGAGGATAACCCTAAAAGTTTAGGGACTTACCTCAAGGTCTGTGGTCCACTTTGAGTGTATTTTTGTGCATGTAGTGAGGTACGGGTCTTGCTTCATTTTTCTTCATATAAATATCCATTTTTTCCAGCACCACTTGTTGAAGAGGGCATCTGCTTCCCATTTGATAGTTTTTTGGCCCATATCAAAGTTCAGTTGTCTCTATGCTGATCATTTTATTTCTGGGTTTTCAGTTCTTTTCCATGGTCTGAATATTTGTCATTATAGCAGTACCATGCTGTTTTGACCATTGTGACTCTACAGTATGTGCTAAGGTCAGGTAAAGCAAGCGCTCCCACTGTGTCCTTCTTGCAGAATTCTCTGCTAATCTGGGCTTCTTTCCTCTCCATATGAAGTTGGTAGTCAGTTTTTCCAATTCCCTGAAGAAAGATGTTGGATAGTATTTCATTTTTATAGTGCCTTGGGCAGGACCAACATCTTTACTACCTTAAACCTTCTGATCCACATGTAGGACATATTCTTCCAGTTGTGGAGGTCACTCTTGGGTTTTGTATTTGTGTTCTGTAGTTTTCCTCATATAAATATTTTGTTTCTTTTGTTAAGCATATCCCTAGATATTTCAACTTGTGGGTATTTTGAAGGTTACTACCTGTTCAATCTCCTCTTCTGTGAATTCGTCTGATCTACAAGCACTCTCATAGATTTCTGTTTGTTGATTGTGTATCCTGCCACTCTGCCATATTATTCTATCACTTCAAGCACTCCTCTTGTGAAGGTTTAGGAGGTTTTCCATATATAAAATCGTATCATCTGCAAATGACAATAGTTTCACCTCTACTTTCCCCAGACAAATACCTTTGATGTCTTTCCTTTGTCTTATGTTGTTAGGTATGACTCCAATAGGATGTTAAATAAAAGGGGGAATAGGAGCATCTTTGTCTGGTCCCCTTATTCAGTGGGATTGTTTTCATCTTTTCCCCATTGACTACAACGTTGACTGTTGGCTTTTCATATATAGCTTGTATTATATTGAGAAATTATCCATCCATTCCTATCTTCTTGAGTGTCTTAAATAGGAATGGGTATTGGATGCTGACAAATGCTATTTCTGTGTATAGGATATTATCATGTGGTTTTATCCTTTTTCCTATCAATGTCACAAAAAATGTTGACAGACTTGGGGATGCTGAACAATCTTTCCATCCCTAGAATGAATCCCAGATGGCCATGGTGAATTATTGGTTTTTAAAATTTTGTGTTGTATTGGCCAGTATTTTGTTAAGGATTTTTGCATTGACGTTCATTAGAGATATTGGTCTATAGTTGTGGGATCCTTGCCCTCTTTAGCCTATGTTTTGCCCAGTGTTAAGCTAGCTTCATAGAAAGAGTTTTGGGGGTTGCCCCCTTTTCTGTGCTCTGGAAGAGTACAAATTGGATTGGTCTGAGTTCTTCTTTGAATGCTTGGTAGACTTTCCTGTGAAGTCATCTGGCCAGGAGTATTTTTCAGCTTGTATTTCCTTGAAAATCTTGTTTATTTCATCTATTGATATTGCACTGTTGAGGTTCTTGACGTCCATTTGAGATAGTCTAGGGAAGGATTGTTTTTCCAGATATTTGTCCATGTCCTCTAAGTTGTTGAATTCACTGGAGTACAGGCTTTGGAGTACTGTGTAATTAACTTTTTAATATCATTAGTGTTCATTTTAATTACCCCCATTTGATCCCTCATCCCGACTTTTGATATGTTTTCCTTCCTTTATTTGGTTAGATTTGCCAATGGTTTTTCAGTCCTGTTAATCCTTAAAAAGAACCAGTTTTACAGTGCATTGAATTTTTGCACTGCTTTCTTGTTTTCCCACTGATTTATGTCTGCCCTGGTTTTTATTATTTCTTTTATTTTGCTATTAGTAGGATTGTCCTGTTGACTCCACTCTAATTGATGGAGGTTTCATGGCAGCATATCAATCAAAAGTCTTTCTTCCTTTTACAAGTGTACATTGATTGTTATCAAACTTCCTTTGATAACTGCTTTTGCTGGGTCCCAAAGGTTTTGGTATGCTGTATTTCATTCAGGTTGGTTTCTAAGAACTTACTGATTTCGACTCTGATCTGATCCAATACCCAATCACTTGGTCACAGAGGGTTATTCATCCTCCAATTGTTTGCCATTGTTTTCTTAATCATCCCTTTTAAAATTTCCAGCCTTATGGTATAGTGGACCAAGAGGGAAGTCTGAATAACCTCTATGTGCTTGAATTTGCACAGGTTCAACTTATGCCTCACCATGTGGTCTATCTTTGATTCTGTACCATTTGGGTTTGAAAAGAATGTGATTTTTTTTTTTTTTTTTTTTTGCATTTGGTTGGATATCTCTGAAAAGATCTATCAGGTCAAGTAACCTAATTGTAGAGTTGAGTTCTGCAGGTTCCTTTCTAAGATTCTTTCCTTGTGGTCTATCTTTCTCAGAGAGTGGTGTGTTAAAGTCATCTACGATAATTGTTGAACCTGTGATTTCTTTTTTCTTCTTTAGGAGCAATTGATTGACAGATTTCATGAGAGTTGGGTGTGTAAAGTTTTATTATGCTTATTTGTTCTTGGTCTACTGATCCCTTGAGCTTTGTATAGTGCCCATCCTTATTTCTTGTTATGGCTTATACCTGAGATCAATTTTGTTAGAGATTAGGATTGCAATCCCTGGTTGTTGCTTTTTGAATTGTCATTTATTTAGTATACTTTTCTATGGCCTTTGATTCTCAGCCTATTTTTGTCTGCAAACTTGAGATGTGTCACTTGTAGGCATCAGACTGATGGGCTGTGTGTTCTAAGCCAGTCTGTAGCCTCTGTCTTTTAATGGGCATGTTCAGTCCATTGATTTTCAGAGTTATAACATCCATTTGTAGATTTTGTGGTGTCATCTCATTTCTTTTGTGTTGGGTGTTTTTCTACCTCCCTTATTATTAGTGTATTGTGTGCATGTGTGTGTGGTTCATTTTTGCCTTCTTTTCACCTTTCCACCAATGTTATCAGAGGGGCTGTTTTCAAGGTGTTGACCTCTCAGTGGAATTGCTCTATGTGATGGTCTCCTATTTGTGCTGGATGAGTGTCATTCTTCTGACCACACTGGGTTGGCAAAATATTTTTGTATGGCTGGGTTTCCTTTAACTTATTCTTATACTTTTTATTACTTCTCCACCTATCTTAATGGATAATTTAGCTGGGTAGAGGATTCTGGGGTGGGTCTTGTTCTCTTTCAGCTTTCAGAAGATGGTACTCCACTTTCTCCTCTTCTTCATGGTGTCTGCTGATAGGTCTGAGCATATTCTTGTTTTGGTTTTGTTACAGGTGACTGACTTTCTTTTCCCTCTAAGCTGATCTCATTATTTACTCCTTTTCCTCATAGTTGGATAGTTCAACTATCATCTTGGTGAATTCATCCTAAGATTCAGTCCAGCTGGTGTTTTCTTTGCTTCCTGGATGTTTGCCTGATTCTCATTCATTAAGCTGGGCAACTTTTCCTCTCAGAATTCCCTCACTATTTTTGCCATCGATTTCTTCATTGTGTCTTGTTCTGGTAGTCTAATCATGCATATGATTTTCTTCTTCATAGCTGTTAGTCTGGGTACATTCAGAGAAACAAATCCACAGAAACTCATATGTAAAAGAGACAGTTTTATATAAAGGGTAAGTGCACATCAAGAAAACAACCCAACCCAGTGCTGCACAAGCCCAAAAGTCCAACATTAGCCCATATGTCCGACACCAATCCACAACGTCCTCCTCCATCTCACAAAAACATGCAATGATGCTAACTGCAGAAGGAAAACTAAATCAGTGAACGCGTAAGCATCTCAGTGCTGGCAGGGGTCTCCACATGGCTTCTCCAGCACCCAGGGCTGCATCAGGGTATGTTCATGTGATTTCTTCTCAGGGATGTCTTGCAGGAAGTGAGCCTTGCCAGCTGAAGCAGGGAACTGGCTAAGGCAGCTACACCTGGTCTGACCATCAGAAAGCAAGAGACCCAAGAACTAGAAAGGTGAGGCTCACCAAGCCATTTATCTCTCTACCCTTCAATTAACCCCACATGTGTTTATTGGACAGGTTGGCACAATAATCTTTAACTATCTCAATAGCATCCAACATTGTTCTCAGGTTTCCTTCAGCTTCTTTGATTATCTTGTTTGCCTATCTTTTCCATTTGTTGACATCTGCCCAGTTATCTCCAAGGTCACTCCTACAGTTCCCAACTTCTTCTAGCTTGTTGGCAAAGCCTGTTAACATGTTATTTGATCTTGTTACCTCATTTATTAACTTCTGTATTTCTCTTTGGTGCTCATCCCTTAAATCTTGTCATACCCTTTGTGGGTGGTCTTTATCTCCTCTATCATTTCATCCTTTTTCTGTGTTGCCTCCCTCATATCATGTATGACTTCATGCATCATTCTGAAGACTTATTTCTCTGGTAGCTCAACTGCTTCTATTCACGTTGCTAAGTCCATGACTTCTGACATTATGTTTTGTTTCTCCTGTTTTGTTTTGTTTTTTGAGGTTGTTGTGGAGGGTTGCTATCTGCATGCCATTTTGTAGATGCTCAGCGCCTTTTGCTGTGGATTCAAAGAGCCCTGAGCTCTCTCTTGGAAGGCTGGAAGGAATGCTTCTCTGGGCTGCCTATAGCCAACTGTGTTGCGGGGTGGGGGTCAGGGTGATTCTTTATTACTCCCCTTAGACAGCCAGGATTACTTATTTGGAGGGCTCATGGCTCTCTTAAGGAACATGGGCATGTTGCAGGCAGTGAGAATAGCACTGCACCCTGGGCATGCTGGAAGACAGTGGGAGAAGCCCTGCTGTCACAAGGAGCAGGGGAGGTACTGGGCATTAGTGGGGAGAGCTGCTGCAGCCACAGACTAGATTTTCTGTGGGAGAACTGTGGACTGGGTCTAGCCATGACCTTGGGGCCGTGGATGGGCGGTGGGAGGGACCTGAGCTTGGAGGCAGGAGCTGCTGCCACATAGGGAGAAGGAACCATTCAGAGTGCTGTGGGTGGCCAACCATGGTGTGGGTGGCCAGCTGTGGTTGTAGGGGGCTCAGTAGGGCAGCTGGCTAGTTTCAGGGGTAGTGATCAGTCTGTGGTGGCCAATAGGTGGGCAGTGGCTGTGGCAAGGTCCGCAGTAGGGTGACCAACACAAGCTAGAGAATACCTGGGACCAAGTCACAGATTCTGGGGCTCCTGAGCAAGGCTAGATGGGGGGAAAGTCACCTCCTGGATTGAGGAACTACTCTGAGTTGTTGCAGGAATTGATTTGCTTACCCTAATTCCCCAACTCAACCTCCTGGACACCGGGTTCACTGATTGCCACAAAGCTCCTGACATGTACTGCTTACTTGGATGCCATCTTGTCAGACACTTGAGTAATTCCTACTTTCCTTAAGTAACCTTATAAAACACAGTTACACAGAATAATTTCTACTATGTAATAAGTTTCTAGAAAAGTTTCTGAAAATGGAATCATACTGAGTCAAATTTTATAAAGAATTGTAAATCATGGGTTCTCTATAGCAAATTTTTATTAAGTACCATTTCAATGATGTACACTCTTCTGAAGAATGTTGATTTAATCACAGAACCTGCAACTTTTAATTTAACAAATTATGTAATATTTTAGTCTGCATTCATTTAATAAGTAATATGGACATTTCAGAAATTATTTTTGTTTTCTTTATTCTTTCCTGGACATTTTAGAGGTAAATTTCTATGTCTAAATCTATTTATTTGTAGTTCATATTTTATTGGGCTTATTGGTCAATCAGATTTACTTTTAAATAATTTGACTGGGTGCTAAAATTATTTTGACAGAAAATATTAAACAATTTTCCAGAATACTTTTGCCATTCCGCAATCTCTTTTGTTGATTTAGTTTTCCAACTGTAATTGATGCTACAGCAGTTTAGTAAATCTAATTTAATTATGAATCTAAATATCTATAACACAACTGGGTGAGGAAAATGTTAAATTAATGCTTCTTAAGTTACTAATTTCAGCTTTGTAAAATTTTTCAGAAGAGTACATTAAAACGCAGAAACAGTGCTTACTATCTGCTGACCAAAATTCAAAATTAACAATCAAGTTGGGGTATTATTGGAGCCAAAAAGGATAATTATTTTAAGATATATTAATTTTACAATAGGAGAATGAATGGTTCCTAGAGACATGTGTTTTTATTCATTTATATCATTTATTAGAGAATGTTGGACATGGAAGAAATAAGTGAATATTTAAAACAACCATCTGAAATAGGCATAATTCTATAAATTTATAGATAAAAAAGGAAAATACAAACATATTAAACTTCTTCTCTAAGCTTACAAAGTGACTGGATTACATCCCAGGAACTTATTTGTTATTAATATACATACACTCAGTACATATGCACATGGAACACTACTTAACATTAAAGGAAAATGACAAATTGGCGAAACATCTCATGACATGAATGGTATCATGCTGTTTGAAATTGGTCAAACACAAAGGGACAAATATTCTATGAAACCACTATTACAAAGTCAAGAAAGGTTTTCACACTAAAAGAAGTAGATGTTAATTTTTGGCAGAGGTAAGATGGAAAGAAAGGGAAAGAAAAATCACAGGCTTGAGTGTCGACAGGTGTTAACTTGGATAAAGGCAAAGACAATATTCAAGAAGAGGGAGATGTACAAAAATGATGGAAACAGTGTAATATTTTGGGAAGTTTATAAGAGTTAAAGGCAATTAGAGGCAAATTCTGTTGTATACACTGTCTTACAATAGTGCTGACCTGTAATTAGATACCTGGATCGTCATACAAGTGTTACTAAATGAGGGTAGAAAAGGAGAAAAGAAAACAGAAAACACAGGGAGAAAGCAGAATAGGGTGGCTTGTGCATTGAAGGGATAGCAATGAATGAGTTGGAAAAACATTTGTATGAGCTGTTGAATATGAAACTGATTGTCTACTTTGTAAAATTTCACTTAATTCACAGCAAAATACTTAAAGGAAATCATTTATAAATCGCACCCAGACCTGTCTTCAATATTTTTGCAAAAACAATTAAAATACACATGAACAATGATATAAACTATTATTGACCAAGTATGACTGTGATATAAATGCTATAAGAATATTTCCTAGTTTACTATCAAATGTCAATTTCTCAAACCCTAAGTATTATTGAATGATTCATATGTGAAATTCTCCAGACGTTATTTCAATATCTTTAACTTTTATTTTCATCTCCGTTTCTTTCATATACATGGAACATTTCCCTAGTTATCAATGCCCTTTTTGTGATCTATGTGGGCTACATTGACCTCATTTCTCTTTTGGAGACATATTTGTAACACACCTACTTTAAGCCCATGGGGGGATACATATGTGAACTGTGGATATTTTACCATATAGCTTGACTTTTAAAGAAAAATAATATACTGCTCAAAATTAAAAAGTTGCTATTATGACTTTGAAAATGAGGAGTTCTGCAACTTAGGAATCACTAGTCTCATGATATACGTACTTTCTTTGTAGATCTTTGCCTAGGTGATGAATTATTTGGTCCAACATTACTTTTTAAATGAAGTACATGCCATATTTTATTCAATTGAAAATTCTATCTATATTACTTCTAATTTTACTTCCAGTCCCCATTTTCTCCACCCTGTTTATTAACAGAATTTGAGGATATTAATTCTGTAATTAATAGGCCTATTCATTTATTGCTTATCACCTTTCCATGTAGAAGAAAAGTTCTATAAGGGAACACACTTTTCTTTATTTAGTTCTGCAATAATTTCCAAAGCTAATGCAAATCACACACATAAATATTATCTAATTAAGTTAATAAAGGGGTAATTTATTTTTTTACTAGTAACTTCTAGCTTGAATACTCCTTTCCCAGAATATCTTGAGTAGATATTCATAAATGACTTCCCATTTAGAAAACACATTAGCACAAAGTATTTTCATAAGAAGTGTCAAAAATTATAAATTGCACTATGATGTAACATAAATTATAAAGAAATATACCAAAATTCGTGAATGAGATTCAATCTTCATGTCTTCTTTATGAAGTGTGTGGTGCTAAAGCAATGCTTACATTAAAATAAGTCTGTCCCTCCTCCCTGGGGGACAGACAGCAGAGAGGTGAGTGAGGGGAGATGTTGGATGGGGCAAGATATGGCAAAATAATAACTTATAAATTGTCATGGGCTCATGAGGGAGGGGGGAGGGAGGAGCGGGGAAGGCGGGGGAAAATGAGGACCAAATGCCAGGGGCTTAAGTGGAGAGGAAATGTTTTGAGAATGATGAAGACAATGAATGTACAAATGTGCTTTACACAATTGATGTATGTATGGATTGTGATAAGAGTTGTATGAGTCCCTAATAAAATGATTTTAAAAAAAGATTCCATAAAAAAATAAGCCTGACCTTATCTACACTTTTACATAGGCTATTTAATTCAATGTTAACTGATCTCAAAATTCCCAGGTGATGGACAGATGTCATTTTATGAAACACTCACTAAATCAAGACCTTTAGAATCTTTGCAATCATAATTGATAATATTATCTACAAATTAAATAAATAAATCATAGAGGATTAAATCCACTGAAAGCCTATTTAAAATGTAAATCCACATTTTTTGTGCCACAAGTCACCCTACTACTCACCCTGGCATGCTTCTTTGGGGAAGAAGGGATAAAAGTCAAATTCTTTTATTCTCCTGCCAATATTATAAATTTTCTCTATATAAATAAAGCCACCTTCCATGTGACATTGATACATTTTTCCCAAGCCCTAGTGCATATGGGACCAGCCTTGCATGACTTTGGAACAATGGAAACTTACTTATAATTCTTGTGGGAATATGAATTTAAAAATTTATATGTGGTGTAACTTCTCAGTATCTAGTAAGGTTGAAACTGCACGTACACTTGGCAGAACAATGTGAACCTCATCTTACTGTGCTAAAAAAAATGGTACCTGCTCACTACGGGTGACATTCACAGAAAAGTCCCGTGCAAATTTCTTTGAAATCACAAAAGTTAAAAAAAATAAAATATTCTTGAAATACAGAATATATGAAAATCTGAGGGAAAAAATACAGATGAACTAGAGATTGTTAATGGGGACATTTATAAATTACAAACACAGACATAGAGTGAAACAAGTTGCAGAATATTATATGTATGGGGATTTGGTGCAGTGAATTATTTAATGTGGCTCTTCTCTCCATAATCTGTGTTCCTCCCACTACATAACCTTTTATTGGTGGGTTAATGGGTCTTGGTTGGAGAAAGTTGGTGAAGATACTGAGAGGATTCGGTTGCAAGTGATTGCTAACAGGATTAATTATGATTGCCATCATGCTTCAGCTGTGTCTGAGGCTGGGTGAAGGGCTCTCACAATCAGCGAGAGAAACAGCCAGGAGAGAAGTGTGCCCTTAGACTCTGAGATCCCTGAGTATTGAATATCCCTGATCCATAAAGCAGCTTTGCCATTAGAGGAGAGGGGAAGCAGAACAAAAATCAGAGTGGTGGATTTCCAGCCTACAGAGCAAATAAAGCTGAATGCTTTCCGTCAGGAGGCTAGCTTCTGGAGCAGAGTGGTTCTCGCACTTATTGGAGGAGCAAAGTTTGCTAACCCATGGAGCTAAAGTTGAATGACTTCTGATGGAGGCTTATGACAGAGTAGCATGCCCTTGAACTACTTTTTGGAAGCCTCCAAAAGAGCTTTGTGACATTGCAAAATCAGAACAGAGGTTAATGATCTATGTAGCTTAGATGCCAAAGACTGGCGAATCCTGCCCTGAAGACACACCTGAGAAGTGGCCAGCTAGGGCTGATGATGGTGCATTTCCATCATCCTTGCAAATCCAAAGAAGGGCAGATGCCACACGCATGTCACTTCTTTGTAGTTTAAACTTGAACTTTAGACAATTTGTTGAAAAACAATTTTTTTTAAATTCCATTTCCACCAACCTTTTAAAGCCCATGTTTGTGTGTATGTGTGTGTAGTTTCTCTGCATACATGTCCAGAGAAAGAGAGATTAAGCATACTCTTTACCATAGGTATTATCTTATGTATTAGGAAATACAAACTAATAAATTTTACTCTGTGGTAGATATGAAACTAACCAGAACCTGAAACTGAATCCTTAATCTATTATTATTCATCAATCCTCTTACCCGGGGCAGACAAAGCTGACATAATCCCTACAGCACCCTTATTGTAGGATGAGGAGTCATGTGATACAAACTTGATATTAACAGTATCTGGGCAGACAAAGCCAACATAATCCGGACAGCACCCATATTGTAGGATGAATAATCATGTGATACAAACTTGATATAAACAGTATCTGGGCAGAAAAAGCTGAGATAATCCCTACAGCACCCATATTGTAGGATGAGGGGTCAAGTGATACAAAATTGATATTAACAGTATCACAGAATTTTCTGCTACAGCTGAAAAAGTATCTGCTAGTAAAATAGGTTTGTTAAGCTGCTAACACCTAGTTCCCGCTCTACTTGTGGCAATCATGCTTGACACCTGAGGGTAGCCTGACAGCTGCAGGAAGAAAAGGCAAGATAGAATGGATTTCTAAACTTCTCTAAAATATGACTAACATACAACTAAGTAATACCAGGTCTGGAATTGACTTTGTTCAGCTACCTTGAAATATGTGTCAATTTTTAAAAAGTCTCATATATATGGGGACTCATCCTCGTAAGTTGAGGTTGGAAGATAAACTAATTGTATTTAGTACCTTGTCATATATGAGGACTCATATTAGTTAAGTTTCAGATTTGAAAGTTAAAAGATATATTAAAAATTAGATTGCTGTAGTATTTTGATTTCTTATGAGTCTTATAGAGAAGGTACAGAATTCATTCCAGGTTAACTTCTTTGTAATAAGTTGTCACTGCATAAAACCTGAATAATAAAGCCAATATTGCAAACAGCTAACAATTTTGGTGCTGTCTGATTATCTTTCTGGATTGACATGTAAAGTTAGTAGGAACATATCCTGGAAGAAAGGATAAATCACACAAATAAAACCTGAAATCTTTAGAAATTTTTTGATATAAAAGCCTTTATAAAATACCAGCTAGTTTCTTTCTTTTTTGTTGTTGTTGTACTTGTTATGTTAGCTTTTTTAAATAAATGAATCTTTTGTAAGTCCCCTTACTTATGTGGACCACCTCTCTAGGCACACAGATTTTAACAAGGTACTAAACAAAATTAATGCATCTTCCAACCTAAATTTACTAGTTTGTGTCTCCGTAGATAACAAGGAATTACAGGCAATTGCAGACAATATATTTGTTAATGATACAAAAGGAAGTAAAACAAGATCCTTAATCTCCAAGGACTGCATACAGTGTCATTCATACCTACCACTAACATTTTCAGGGCTTAATAAAAAATTTCAGCTGGAGTATTAATATAAATGATAGTTGATTCCTAGAAGGCAAACATTTCTGTTATTAATGGTCTGCTTTACAATAAATACTTAAATGAAATACATAGACCTTGGCAGCAGTAGGAGAGACTTTTCTCTTACAAGTATGCAAGATCAGAAAGGAAAAATGTGACTTTATTTCTAGTTTAATTTTTTTAAACGTCTCAAATCACTTGCATAGTTTGAAGTAGATTCTGTTTTCTTTTTTTTTTTAAATCATTTTATTAGGCGCTCATACAACTCATCACAATCCATACATACATCAATTGTGTAAAGTGCATTTGTGCATTCATTGCCCTCATCATTCTCAAAACATTCCCTCTCCACTTAAGCCCCCAACATTAGGTCCTCATTTTTCCCCTTCCTTTCAACAACGATGTCAGTGCAACTTGAAAAGATTCAGGGCATCGGACCACAATTTCCATTTGTTTTGAAAAAATAGGGTGACTCAGGAACTCAGAACTTAAATGAACTAGTGATCAGAAGTTATCAAAAATAGTGAACTTTTGGTATTTTTATAGTAGCTCTGCACTTGGAAAATCAATTGATATTAGTATTCAGAAATCCTTTAATAAGTGCATTTTGCTTCTGATTGTGACACACATGATCATCTTGCTCAAGCATTAAGATAACACAGTGGTTATTCTCTTCTTAAAGCAGTAGATAACTCTAATTCCATATTCTTGCCAAGATCTATTTGAAGTATTTTAAAATATATAATAATCTAACCTTTATTAATCATGAGTGTATTTTTCTTTTTTGACCCTTATGGTATTTTTTACTCACAAATAATAAGAGTTACATATTCTTTTTGCATTAATGTCACAGATTTTATTTCTACAATTACATATAACTCATTAGAACACACTACCCTCTGGAACATTAGTGTTATTTCGTTTTGGATCTAACAAACAGATGTACTCTCTCAGTGTTAGGAGGGCTAGAACCCAAAATTCAGCATGTTGGGTGTAGGGAAGACCTTCTCTGTGGGATCTGGAGAAAGGGCGTTGGCTCTCTGTGCTTCTGCTCTGGGTGGTCTTCAGTGGCTGGGCTTCTTTCTCCGTGCTTACTTTCCAGATGCCTTTCTCTAATTTTTCTTTTTCTTTATAGCTCAAAAGAAATAGACTCAAAATACACCCAACACGAATCCTACCTCATTAATAAAACATGGTTTCAAATGATAAATTAACTACAGCTATAGTACTGAAAAAACTTACTGCCCTTGAGCGGATTCTGACTGCTCCTATGTGTTTCTAAGGCTGTGAACCTTACAGGAAGGCATGCATATCTTAGCTTTCTGTCTCTTTCTTTCTTTCTTCTTTGAAAACTCTTTGTGTGCGTGTGTTTGCTGTTTTAATTTTTTATTGTGAACTAAGTAGGGGTTAGGAGCCCTGATAGTATAGTGGTTATGCACTGGGATGCTAACATGCTGTTCAGCAATTCAAATCCACCAGTTTATTAATCGGAGATGAGTGTCACTTTCTATTTCAGTAAACCGTTATAGTCTTGGAAACCCACAGGAGCACTTCTATCCTGTCCTACAGCATCAATATGAATCTGAATCAACTTGATGCAATGAGTTTGATTTTGAGGTGGGAGGTGACATTTCAGATATATGTTTTTTATTTCAACAATTTAAAAATGTATCAAACTTCTCAATGGCTTGCTTTGTCTACCCCTCTTCTTTATCTCATATCCCTTGTTAACACCTTTCTACCCTCTAGTCTATTACTACTCCTTCCCATCTCTCCTATGCCTGCTAACCATAATAGACTTTCTTTTGGAATGAAAAATCTTTTTATCTTGATTTTCATTTTAATTTAGAACAAAATAACATCCAATAATTGTCCTCTTGTAATTGACTAATCACACAAGGAAGATCTCCCAGTAAAACACATCTGGTCACTCACAAATTGACTATGAGAATAACTTTCACTATTTGAGTGTCTTTCCTCATTGGCAAGAAAACCATCACACGTGGAATTCCCTAGCCCGTTGTTCTTGGCTGCTGCTTTTTTCTTTCCTCATTTTCATCATCACGGAGTTCTCAATGTCAAATGAGTTTGCCACGTATGCACCCAATGGACAGTCAATTCTAAACGTCACAACATTGAAAAAGAATCTTGCAATTCGTGTTCTGAACTAGTAGTGTACTAGTGACCACCAGAGTGTTATCACTTTAAAACATGAACACACACATAAGTCCCAATTTCGAGAATTTGTTACCTTAAAATATTTGGATGGCTCAATTGAATTTCAAAAAGAAAAATATATTTAGCACCATTTAAGATACATATGTGTATATATATACATATATGCATTACATATCTTTATGCACACACATATATCATGTAGACTTGTGTACTGAAAAAAAGTAATTTTAAATAAATGACTGCTGGCTTTTATATTGTTCTCTAAGAATTATTATTGGAGTAACACTTTTTAACTAGTTCAACAGAAGAGTGGACCCTTTCAAAGAGACAAGTGGGAATTAGAAAGAGTTGAAGCTATTGATTGAAAATATAATTCCAGGGGTGCCAGCAAGATCCAGGAAACTCCTGAAGCTGCTGAGGCTGCAACTGCCTCACACTCGTTCCAAGTCTGATGATTGGTCACCAGATGCTGATGAAGAACAAGCAAAAGTTTCAGAGCCCTGGAGTGATTTGCAGAACAAATACCGAAGTATCCTGAAGTAACTTCCTCATTGTCATCCTCAAAATTTTGGACAATTGTGTTAATTGCAGAATAATTTTCATTTATTAATTCACACTTAAAATGATGGATACAAACAAAGATTTTCATGTATGCTATTTAGAAGAAGAAAATGAAGCAGATGCGTAATACTTTGTACAATCCATCATGAATTTTAAACACCAATGAAATGTGAAGGATGAATAATATATTTCAAACGAAACGTCTCTCATAACTCTACAATTGTGAAAGAACATCTGGGCGGAAGGGTAAATACAAAATTTTATGGCAGTATAAGTTGAAAGCGTAACACTCCTAGAAATATGCACACCACCATGAAATTCAGTGTCAGCAAAATAAATTATCATAAATTTCTTATAAGCTTCCTTAGACTCAAAGGACATTGAAACAATTTCTTAATATTTTGAATTAAAATGACTTTTAAATAATGTTCCTTAGCAAACATTTGTATCTCCCTATAAAGTATTCTGAGTCATGCCCATGCCTTGTTAAATGTTCAACTACTACCCTGTTTCCTCGAAAATAAGACAGTGCCTTATATTAATTTTTGCTCACAAAGATGCGCTAGGTCTTATTTTCAAGGGATGTCTTATTTTTCCATGAAGAAGACTACGGTACACATTTATTGTTTATTGTTCTATTAAAAGAGACCTCACACTTCCTGTCTGCTCCGGCTGCACTGCGGCCAACAGTGAGCTGTGTGGCGGCGCCTGCCACTACGGTCCAGGGTCCAGAGTTATGATAGCTTTGGGGGGCCTTATTTTGGGGGAGGTCTTATTTTCGGGGGGGATGACATATTTCAGTGAGAGGCAAAACTGTAGGTACGTCTTATTTTGGGGGGATGTCTTATTTTCGGGGAAATAGGTTAATAGAAGTATCCATGGTTTGAACCCAGACACTTCAGGAGAAAGTTGTAGTAATCTGCATCCTTAGAGACCCCATGGGCAGTTAAATTTTGATGCAGGTTCATATGATATTAAGAAGTGATACTGCATCCTTGGCACCCCTGGGTAGTACCTGACTCCCATCGAAACAGTTAGTTGCACTCATCCAGAGGTATCCTGATGACAGGCCTGATAATTTGCTCTAAAGGATTGCAGCCTCTAATACTCACGACATTTTACTTTGTACAACGGGAGTCTTGATTATTAGAAATAGACTAAATGGAAATAGGTTTAGTAGTATATCTTTGCATAATGAGAAGTTTTGAAAATGCATTTGCATTATATGAATACTCTTGTGCTTTTTGTTTGTCTTGAGTTTAGTGTTTCACTATTATGTATAATAATAGAGCTAATAGGACAGAGGAAGTCCTGTCCTATTAGGTCTCACTTTTCAACCAGATCTGTAGGAGTAGTAATAGTTCCCTGTCATGATACTTTGGCATTATGCTGAAAGTCAGTTTTAGAAATGATCCAACTTTCTGTTTCTCCAGGCTTAAATAAATAAATATGTATATATACACACATATATAATATATATAATTTATGTATATAATTTAAACATATAAATATATATTTAAATCAAACTCTCATTATTAGATCTCTTTTGAACTTAATTAGAAAACATTTTTTCCCCTTAACAGTGTAACTAGAATCAGGAATTATCACCAATGTTTCTAGAATATATCCATTCAACTGTATTAAACGTATGCCATATCTTTATTTAGGAATCTAGAAACAAATTACAAGATCCATATGTCTGATAAAAACAGATTTTAAATACCTAACTTTTTGTTAAATTTCGTTACATTCTATTAACATTCTTTAGAGCCAGATTTCAGGAACACAGTATGAGAAAGGCAGCATTAGAGAGATTATTTTCTGAAAATAGCACTTAAGAGATTCATGAACATTCAAGAGAATAAATCAAGGGTTCCTTTCATCAAAACTTTTAAATTAAATTTCATTGTCACTTAGATGAAACTTATTAGAATATTAAAACAACATCACCTGATTTAAATACATACTTTCCCTCAGGCTCCTCCTATTAAATCTTTATTGGTTTCTAACTAGCAAGAAAGCGAGATAGAGTTAATATGTGACCTGAGGAAACAATATGCTTCACACAAAATGAAATAAAATATTAATAAATTGAAATTAAAAAAACATAAAATTGCATTCTTAGAGCAATATTGCCACCCCCCACTGAGAATGACAAATTAAGTCATTATTGGAAATCAAATGTGTCCCTTTATGTTGACTATTTAAAAATATTTCACCATGTCCAATGGGGGTCCTCTGTAAGGTCCAACAATGCATTCATATTCCAACAATATTCCAAATATTGTTTTAGAAAATTAGATGACTGAATGTGTTTCAGGTATGTTTTCACAATTACTGAGCATCATCTCCACCATTTAGAGCATGTTTCACAAATGCGTTTTTGTTTACTTCTAAAGTCTTGTTTCATTAAACCTAATAAAATTAAGGGTTTATAAAACAAAAAATCGACATTTTAAAGGAAAAAAAAATACAAAAGAGAAAGCAAAGTACTTAAAGTGTTCATCCCTTTGTGCAGAATTTTACTTATTTATCTATTTTGGTGAGGTAGCCACAAATTAGTTAAAATTTCACCCATCAAGATGGGAGTAAGTGACTGTGAACTCTGCAATGTGGGTGATCATGATTACATGACTTCTCTGAGGGGTAGAATGTGGCAAATACAGTTCTATGACAACTTTCTGCAACATACCTTAACCCTGGTAGTTTCCTTTTCTTTTAATATTTTGGTACCAAACAGCCATTCTGTGAGGATTCTCTATCAGCTCTACAGGGAGTTCCATGTGGAACATAGCTAGACTCTTGTACAATTCTGATTTTCATTCAGATGGCAAGATTGTGGGCCTTGAACCTAAGACTGATGCCATTCATTAGAAAAGACTTATAGAGATTTTGAGAGGAAATGGGTTTATTGGCTATAAAAAAAAAAGAATAAATATAAGAAACCAGGGGTAGACTTTGGTAGATTAAAGACGATCAGAAATCCACCAACATTTCTTCTAGCAAGTAAGTGGCGACCAGTAACTATCCCTATATCTGATTAGACTCTATTTTCACCAATCGAATGTGGTAAGACTAGTAACTGTCAGTTTCTTAACCCAAGTCTAAGATTAAAACTTCTTTTTTAAAAATTTCTTTTCTTTTGTTTTTAACACTTGCTCTTAGAACCCAATGTCCATGCTTTGAATACAAACAAACAACTAAGCTGCACTATTGGAAGGAGAATAAGAGAGGAGAGAAAGCCTCTTCTGACAACCTTAATATGTATTCTCTTTCCAAAAACCAACTCAATTTGTTACCTATCTGAGTAATTGTTCCGACTCTATGTATACATCATGCTACCAAGGTAAAAAAAATCTGTTATGAAAGAAGTACAACCATAATGATCCTTAGAGACAGAGGGTAAAAGTTTGTCTCAGGAACTTTGGGGAGGTTATCAGGAGAAACACGTCTCTAGAGAAGGACATCATGCTTGGTAAAGTAGATGGACAGAGAAACAGTGGAAGACCTGGAAAAGGTGGATTGTCATAGTGACTGCAGCAATGGGCTCAAGCATAAGAACAACTTTGAGGATGATGCAAAACTGGGCCGTGTTTCATTCTGTTGTAAATAGGAATATGAGTTGTAATATCATTATGAGTCTGATCAATTCTATGGTACCTAACAACATGTCTACATTACCCATATCAAATCATTTACTGTGTAATATTATTCAATCTCAAATATGTAAAACATACTTAAATTAAAATTTTTTTGTAGATGTTTTCACTTAACACAGTTTCTTACATATGTAATTATTGTTCCTAAAAATTAAATAGAAATGAATATGTAAATTTGTGAATCATCTCCAAGACCATTGCTTTTTATACATGTATGCAGGAATTATTGTTGCTTCACATAAACACAGTTATTCATGTGTATGTATTAGTCCAGGTAGACTAGAGAACCAAATTCATAGATACTCATCTGTGTATAAAAAAGAGCTTTACTTCCAAGAGAAATTGAGTATTGAGAAAACATCCAAGCCTAGTCCAGATCAAGTCCCTAAGTCATATATTAGACCATATGTCCTATAGCAATCTGTAAATTCCTCTTCATACTCACAAAATGCATGCAATGATGCTGAATAAAGGAAGATCACCGGCTAGTGAGTGCAAAGTTTTGTGGATCCAGTGGTGGTATAGGCATCTCAGTGCTGGCAGAGGTCTCCACATGGCTCCTTCAGCTCCAGGACTCTAGTGTAGCTCCATGTGTCTTATCAGCAAGCATGACTCACAGGGAGTGAATATGTGTCTCACCTCCAGTGAGCTATTTATCTCCTTAGCACCTCCAAATAAGGTCATCAAGCTGAGATCTGATAATTGACAGACTAAACTCCACCCCTTCACTCTTAAGTCTCAAATTGACAACAAATTATGCTACTACCACAATGTATATTCACTCCTTCTTGCTTTATGAATTTTGCTTTACTTTCAAAGGCTTACAATTTTTAAACTTTTTTTTTCAAGTATAGTTATAAAATAATTTATCTGTGATAGAAAACCAATACATGGTTTTCAGGCACATATAGAAAAAGAAGGAGTCCTGGTGGCATACACATAGAGCTTCTAACCACAAGGTCAGTGGGTGGAACCCACCAGTGATTCAGAGGGAAAAAGATGAGGTTGTTTTCACTCTTACATAAAGTCTTTGAAAATCAAAGGGACAGTTCTACCCTGTCTTTACAGTGTAACTATCAGTTGAAATTGATTTAATGTTAATACATTTTGTTTTTAATTTTCATGAAAATAGAAGAAAACTAATGGGCTAAATGGCAGTAAATTTCAAAATATCCAAGAATACCACAAATACTAAGCAGAGAAAGGAAAAGAAAAAAGGGATGTGTTGAATATCTATGTTGTGGTGCTGCCTCCTGAGTCTCATACTATATAATATATGTCCTAAATATACCACACTAAATGTAATTTATCTTCTGTGTTTTTATAAAACACAATCACAAAATATCTTAAAAATCAAGCATGAATGAGAGCTTAATGCCCAGCTGCTGTGACTTACCATATATACTCGAGTATAAGCCGACTCAAATATTAGCCGAGGCACCTAATTTTACCACAAAAACTGCATAAAAATGTGCTGAAAAACTCAGCTTATACACGAGTATATATGGTATATACATGAATGAATAAATGAATGAAAATAGTTCCCACTCTCTTCTCTCAACTCTAAGTCAAGGGATGCATTACCTCACTAGGTACAATAGATTGATAGCAATTCATCTCCCACAGAACTGAGTCACAGATATTAAACTGTTGGTTAATATCTTGGCCTCTGGGGCTCAAGCCTAAAAGACTAGGAGACTTCCTATAAACAGTGAGTGAGAGAAGAAAAAAAAAACAAATCTGACCTGGAGCCAATCCGAAAAACATCAGTTTCTTTGCACTGGGGGATTTGTAAACTTGATATTGCTTCCAGTGGTGGCTCATTGAACAAGAGAATTTGCTATGCAGGTTTGTTATGGAGGCTCTGTTTATACGGGTTAAACACATTTGAGTGCAGTGGGCTGATGAAACCATTTGAAGCTCATTGTTGGATTAAAGGGGAAGGAGGAAACAACAATGTGTCTGGCTACATGTTGGGGAGGTGCCCCATTGGCCTAAAGGTCTCACAGGTAGTGACTGCTTAGCTGACGTGTGGCCTTTCTAGAGTGTTAACTAGGGTTCCACGTCTCACTCATGAAGGTCAAATATTGCAGTCTTCAGTATGCATTGCAGTACAGTATAATTTCTGAGCACTGGGTTTGCAAAAGGTCATACTTACAGTGAAAGCCCAAACTCCATTTTAAGTTCCCAAGTGTTTTAAGCTTTCATTGAATCTCTATTTACCATGAAAGGGAATTCGCTTTGCTATCAGGAAGAGTGGATTTGAAAATGGATTACGACTACTCCCCGAGCCAAAGCAGAGAGAGGCTTTCTCCCTTGGGAGGTTTTATGGGTGTGTTGCATGGTTTTGAGTACTGGGGTCACAGAGAGGAGCCCCGGTGGTGTTGTGGTTGCACAACTGCAATTCAACTGCTATCCCAAAGTCTGAAGGTGGAAATGACCAGTCGTTCCTCAGGAGAAAAGGCTTTCTACTCTCGTAAATAGTTGTCATTTCAGAAACTCAGAGGCACTTCTCCTCTGTCCTATCGGGATCACTATGAGTCAACATTGACTGGATGGAAGTGAGGTTTCTTTGTTTTATTTTGGTGGGGGAGGGGGAGTGTCACATTGTCACAAGCCTTACCTTGGCTGACTTAGTAGGAGGGCACAGGACCTATTTTGCAAGGTCTTCTGATGAGCATAGGATAGATGTTCCAATCATGATCTCACCCCCATTTCTGTAGTCCTGCCTGCAAATCGAATGTATTGATATGCGACCAATCATACTTTTGGGGCAGTTTCCTTTGTCCTCCCATGTCTGATTTCCCCTTAGATGTGATGATGACCTCATACTAATGGTCTTCCTCATCCGAATGACATAGTTTTGTCTTTGTCCTGTGTAAGATTTAGTAAACGTTCTCCTTAAATGCTGTTTGAGAACGGAGATCTCTTTTGTACCCTAAAACAAATAGCATTATTTTTCAACATGTAATTCAAACCTGTCTTTCCTGCAAATATCTCTGGATGGTTTGAAAACCTAGAAGCATAGAAAGGAGTGATTTACACCACATTTCTGTAGACCCTTAAAGAATCCACTCTTGGCTTTATGAATCCCCATTTGGGGGCATTCAGGAAGCTTATTAGTCTTACTAAGTCCTACTGTTTTTTTCTTATCTATGAATTGTTAAAAAGTTGTTTGTCTTAGTTCAATCCTATTTACAAACACTTTGGAGTATTTTTGTTGCAGTTTGCCCTGGTTTTCATAACCTGAGCACTGGGTTTGCTTAGGTTGTTCATGAACCTGAGAACTTGAAAACTTGCGTTTTGTCTTGGTATTTAGAAATTTCTAATTTGGGAGGTATTCTGTTTTGTGCATGTTCACGAGAGGTACTGCTAATATACTGACTCACTGTCTAGTTTTTGCCATCTGAATTTGCATGGGCATTTGGGATGCAATCACTGAGGAGGGAAGGGCAACAAACCCTTCTCGTTAGAACATGTATTCTCCCTTGGTCAGATGGACTGCCACCTCTAAGGTCAGGCATAGAGCTCTGAAATGCAGGAGACTCTGACTTCCTATTACTAAAGATTCTTTAGAAAAACAGGGGGTACTTTGAAAGAACATTTTCAGTAATTTTAAAATGGGCTAACATGATTGAAAATAGCTTAGTATTATATAGATACTTTTAGATGTTTGTGTGGCTTTGGGTTGTCCTTTATTAAGAGTATTGTATTATTTTGAGAATGTCATGTAGTTGTTAACCTTTGTGGCACCAACTATCATAAAGGAAAATGTATTCAGTCAGTGACTTTATGGCCTATTTAGTTAACTTCAGAAATTTAGTGTTTGTACTTCACTCAAAATGACACATGGTAGTAGTTAGATTTTATGTCAACTTGAATTTGTATGAAAACGTAGGGGTGGGATCCAGCCTGTTAATCAGGTCACAGACTGATTATGCCTCAATGGGGCCTGTCATAAGGCAGAAACCAAGAACTTCTCCCTCTATTTCTGTCTCTTTGCCTTCTGCTAGAGCTGAATCTTTCATCTGGTTCTTTGATTTCGGTAGCATTGCCTGCTGGTCCCAGGAGCCATCACCGGCTACCGCAGGGGATGTGTTTGGCTGACTCTGGATTCATGGTACCTCTCCATCCATCAGCCTATGCCTCTGCATGCTGCTTCCTGTTCATCAGCTGTCAGAAGCCAGGAAAGCCTGACTAGAACTGGACTGTGCTTACTTATTTCTACAACTATGTAAGCCATTTCTTGACACAAATCTCTTTTGATAAACAGCACATGCAAGCATCGCTGGTTTTGCTTTTCTACCAAAGTGCCCAACTAGGTGAAAGCTAAATGTGCTTCATCTCGGCCGGTTGATGGCAGACCGTTTTGAATAGCTGTCTTCTAGTATTAAGCAGATCCTGTTAAAGTTTATGTTTTGCCTTTATTTTCCTTCAGTAATAACTGTGTTTTGTAAGTTTTAATTAGACAGTACTTTTAAAGAATGTACTCTAGGGAAAGCAACAAAAACAAAAACAGTTTTCTTGATTGGTATAACAAAGGCTTTGTAAAGTGAAATGTTTGTACAAATAGAAATTTTCTTCTTGATGGTATTAAGTAGATATATATCTATATATATTTATTTAGATATTTTATTTTTGTAAATTTATGTTTGTATATGTATATAAATATATATTTGTGTTTATATATTTATATTTACATAAATATTTTTATTTATATATTTTTTCTTTCTCAAGGTGCTGAGCTCTGATTACATGATACATGTACACTTATTAAATAAATTGTTTTAATATGAAGAATGAATGAAGTGTTTTCACAGATTTTATGTACATATCAACTTTAGAATTAAGATCTTTATTAGTAATTTAAAGTTCCTAATACAGAATGTGTTTCATTTAAGGAACAAATGATTTTGAAGGAAAAATTACTTGTTATTTGTTTGTTTTTCTCAGTGAGCCAGGTTTTCAGATGAATTTGAGCCAAATTAAAGACACAAGAAACCTAGTGTTCATGTTTATTTGTGGGCCAGAGAGAGGGAGTGAAAGCCACAAAAGTTCAGATGGCCCCAGGAAACATCTTTTGAAGAAGTGAAATGCTTCCCAAATTCAGTATCTATAATGAATTTGCCCCAGTGAAACAGCAGGTAAAACACTGGTCAACTGACTCCACGTGTGAGTCTAACAGCTGCTCCCAGAAAGATCTATCTGTTCCCCCCCCAATGAGCTTTGCAGTCTCAGAAATTCTGGGAAGTAGTTCTACTTTGGCCTTCAGTGTCACTGTGAGTTAGAATCAACTCATTCACTTAGTTTTTGTTTTTTAAAAGAATGTGTGAATCACTGGCTACATATTAGGTAAAGTGCTAGGCAAGGTCTGTGGTTCAAACCCACCAACCTTTCTAAGAGAGAAGCATGAGGCTGTCTGTTCCTGTGGAGATGTGCAGGCTTCAAACTCCTAGGAAGTAGTTTTACTCTGCCCTAGAGGAAGGTTAGCCTTTTTAAAGTATAACTGATACCCAGATTTTGGTTGAGTTCAGTGGACTGGTTGTTAAAATGGCACTTTTAATCAGAGTTCGTTCTGGGTAGTTGGGCAGCCTCCCAATGGGGAAACCACAAATTTACATTCCTTACTCTTTAAACATTCAACTGTGTAACAACGTATTCCAAGGACTCATAGTGATGTTCATTTTATCCATACCTGTAAGAAATTTGTGTTAGTCTGGTAGACTAGAAAAACAAATTAATATATACTCATATGTGTATAAGAAAGAGCTTTATATAAAGAATAATTATACATTAAGAAAACATCCTATCCCAGTTCAGATCAAGTCATAAGTCCAATAATAGCCTATAAGTCCCATATTAGTCCATAAATCCCTCTTCAGACTCATGTAGCACATGCAATGATACCAAATACAGGAAGATCACAGGCCAGTGGGTGCTAAGTCTTATAGAAGCATCTCGAGGGCTCTCATGAGTCTCAGCACGTCTCCACGCAGCTAGTCAATAGGAATGTGAAGAAGAAAGATAGTGTGTGACCTGTCTCCAGCATCTTTTCTACAATGACTGCAACCTGATTTACAGGCTAAACTTCACCCACATGTTCCTATGGGAGCCATGTTGGAGCATGCGTGCGCTCGCACACACACCCTAACTCTCACTTGTGAATTTAGGAAGAAAACAAAAGGTCATTTAAAAGACTCAAGAGAGAGAGGAAAGATCAAAGTGGATGTCAGAGGAGACACTAAAACTTACTCCTAGTCATAGAGTAGCTAAAGCAAAAGGAAGAACTGATGAAATCAAAGAGAAAATAAACATTTGAAAAGGCAGCTTGAGAAGACAAAGACATTTAATAATTAAATGTAAAAAGACTTACAATTAGAAAATCAAATGGAAAATCTTCAGCATATCTGAACCAGAGAGAACTCGAGAAAAAATTCAAGCCTCAAGTTGCAATATTGAAAGATTCTATGGGAAGAATATTGGATGATACAGGAAGCATCCACAGAAGATGGAAAGAAAACAGAGGAGTCACTGTACAAAATAAAACAAAAACTACTTCACATTACAGCATCAAGCGATAGGAAAAAACATAGAAGCCAAAGGAAGAAGTTCCAGCTGCACTGAAAGCGTTAGTCAAAAACAAGGCTCCGGGGATTGATAGAACACTAACTGAGATGTTTCAAGTGCTGATGAAGCACTGGAAGCACTCGTCATCTGTACCAGAGATTTAGAAGACAGCTACTTGGTAGGTCACCCACCAGAATGTTCAAACTATAGAACAATATCACTAATATCACAAGAAAGTAAACATTTGTTTGAAGAGCATCCAACAGTGGTTGCAGCAATACATTGGCAGAGAGCTGGAAGAGGGTCAGGCCAGACTCAGAAGATGTAGAAAGACATAGGGATGCCATTACTGATGTCATATGGATCTTGGCTCAAAGCAGAGAAAACCAGAAATATGTTTTCTTGTGTTTTATACTAAGGAATTGGTCTGTGTGGATTATAACAAACTATGAATAACCTTAAGAATAATGGGAATTCCAGAACACTTTATTGTGCTCCTGTGGAACTATGCATCAAGAGGCAGTTGTGGGAAAGAAACAAAGGAATACTGCAGGGTTTAAAACCAGGAATGGTGTGCTACAGTGTCATACCCTGCCATTGTATTGATTCAATCGGAAAATATAAATAGAGGAGCTGCATTGTATGAAAAAGGATGTAGGATCAGGATTGTAGGAATAATTATTAACAACTTCTGATATACAGAAGACTTAAACTTGCTTGCTGAAAGCTGGGAGGACTTGAATCACTTGTTGATGAAGATTGAGAATTGAAGCCTTCAGTAAGGATTAGAACTCATTGTAAAGATGTACACCGGTACACATAGGAACTGGGAATACAAGGAATCCAGGACAGATGATCCCTTCTGGACCAGTGGTGAGAGTGGCTATACCAGGAGGGTGGAGGGAAGGTGAGGCAGAAAGTGGGAACCAATTGCAAGGATACACATATAACCTCCTCCCTGGGGGGTGGACAATAGAAAAGTGGTGAAGGGAAATATCGGACAGAGTAAGATATGACAAAATCATAATAATTTATAAATTTTCAAGGGTTCATGAGGGAGGGGGAATGGGGAGGGAGAGAAAAAAAATGAGGAGCTGATACCAAGGGCCCAAGTAGAAAGCAAATGTTTTAAGAATGATGAGGGCAACAAATGTACAAATGTGCTTGACACAATGCATGTATATATGGATTGTGATAAGAGTTGTAAGAGCCCCCAATAAAATGATTTTTTTTAAAAAAGAATATCAAAATCCTCACAACTGGACCAATAGGTGAAATCAGTATAAATGGAGAAAAGTTTCAAGTTGCCAAAAATTTTGTCTTCCTTGGATCCTCAATCAATGCTCATGGAAGCAACAGTCGAGAGATTAAAGGATGAATTGCATTAGGTAAATCTACTGCACAAGACCTCTTTATAGAGTATTAGAAAGCAAGGGTGTTACTTTAAGGGCTAAGTTGCACCTGACACAAGCCGTATTTTTAATTTTCTTATTTGTATGTGAAATTTGGACCTTGAATGAGGATGACCGTAGAATTAATGAATTTGAATTGTGATGGCGGAGAAGTATATTGAAAGTTCCATGGACTGCTAAAAGGATAAACTGATCTGTCTTAGAAGTACAGCCAGAGTGCGCCTTAGGAGGCAAAAATGGCGAGACTGTGTTATACACATTTTGGACATTTTGTCAGGAGATACCCAGTCCCTGGAGCAAGACATGATGTTTGGTCAAGAAGGGGGGCACTGAAAAAGAAGAAGGCCCTCTAGGAGATAAACTGACACCATGACTGCAACAACGGGCTCAAGCACAGGAGCAGCTGTGAGAATGGCAAAGGACTGGGAAGTGTTTACTCTGCTGTGCATATGGCTGTGATGGGCTAGATCCAATTTAATGGCACCTAACAGCAACAACTATAATGAATATTTTTATTGGATTTTATGCCCTATTATTTATGCCAGGTTTGTTCCTCAAACTATTTTCTGAAATTTTGATTTAATATATATGTGCAAATATAATCTGTGAATTACCCCCTGGTAGTTTTGTTTTTATGCATTGGGCTGCTATCCACAAGGTCAACAGTTCAAAACCACTAGCTGATCTGCAGAAGAAATACTGGACTTTCTAAATCTGTAAAGAGTTACAGTCTCAGAAACTCACAGGAGAAACTCTATCCTGTCCGATAGGGTCACTAAAGTGGACATGAACTTGATGGCAGTGAGTTTTAAGTTTATTATATCCTTAGAAACTATACTGGTTATCAGGCTTTTGTTCATACTTGTTTGATATGTATATCCAAACATTTCCAAGAAATTAAAAACATCTATTTCTCATACCTACTGAAAAGCACATGCTTAAATAATGCTCATATCCAGATACAGTTTATATAATAGGTAAAGACAATCCAGAATATTGGATGTGAACTTTCCGCCTCATTTAACTGGCCTTGGTGTCTTGTGTTAACTTTTTCATTCTCTAAGTGTTTCATACTTTTCCACTTATTTTAGATCTTTGCTAAAGAGGGTGGGTGTAGAGCATCTCCCCAGTATACCATATCTTACTCAGCCATTTGATATCTTTTACAGTTGCTGCTATGAATGTTGATTGTGGATCCAAGCAGACAAAACTCCTTGACAATGCCATTTTTTCTCATTTATTATGATGTTTCATATTGGTCTAGATGAGAATTCTGGTTTTGTTTACAATTAATTGTAATCTATATTGTAGATTGCCGTCCTTGATCTTCATCAAGTACTTTAAGTCCTTTTTTTATTTTCAGCAAATTTCTGTAATTCTTGACTTTATCTTATCAAGTTTCTCTTTGAAATGTTCTTTTTGGTTCTTTTACTTCATTATTTTTTACATTTGCTTTATCTACTGTACATTCCAAAGCAAGTTTCAGAATCTCTTATTAACACCCTCATTGATCCACAAACAGAAAGTAACAGTAATTGTAAAATATGGACTTAGTGTTATAAATAAAGCTGGTGATCAAATGAAATGGTTTTGGAATATCAACAATTTCTTCATTGTAAATATACTTTTATAATAATTTTGTCAAGTGGAGTTGCAATGAGTAGAAATCAATTTTACTGTTCAGTGTCTCAGAAGCTAAGTCTGCTGTCAATTCACTAGCCCTATGTAGAAATATTTTGATTCCACCATATAGAGAGGAACTGATTTGACCAAAGTTCAGGAAATCACTCCAAAGAAGAAATTTTAAGGCTAAACATTAGGCTCTGAGCTTGACAGACTTAAATTTGCTGCATAAGTAGACATCCTAGATACATGATAATACATTAAAGTGATAAAAATCTTTCAGATGGCTATTTCCAGGAAAGCACAAAGTAAGAGGGAAATAGTAGATAGAGTATCTTAAAAGGATAAATAAGGCAAGACAGATTTTCTGGACAAAGCTGACTTATAGGAAGAAATTAAGTTTGACAAATAGCAAGTAAAAACAAATGACAAGATGAACTGCACACTTACCTTTTATTAGAAACTGTGAGACTTACTAACCCTGAAACTCTCTAATAAACACACACACACACACACACACACACACACAAACTAATGGTCATTAAGTCAATTTGGACTCAATGTTCTTGTAGGGCAGAGTAGAACATCCTTGTAGATTTCCAAGGCTTTAAATCATTAGGGAGTATAAAAGTGTTATCTTCCCCACAAAGTGGCTGTCAGCTTCAAACTGCTGGCCTTGCGGTTCACAACCCAACATGCACTCTACTGCACTACCAGGACTTCTAAAACTATAGGAAGCCTTAATTTCAGACTGTTCTGGGATTCTTGTAAAAACAAACACCTGGCTGATGTTCATTACTCTTTATTTACAGTTGTGTGTTTTTTGTTTTTTCCCCCTCTTATATTAGAATAGTAATTTTGCAACTAACTTAATAAAACAAAACCTAAGTCCATTGCCAAGGATCCCTGGTCGTTCAGCGGTTATGCACTGGGCTCTGATCTGCCATTGTGAACTGTCAGCAGATGTGTGGGAGAAGGACTGGGATTTCTATTCTCAGAAAGAATTACAGTCTTGGAAACCCACAGGGAGACATTGTGAGTCAGCATGAACTTCATCCAGTGAGCTTGGCTGATTTTTAACTCACTGCTGTTGACTTGATTCCAACTCATAGTGAGATTGCTATGATATTTTTCAGCCTATCACTCATAATAAGGAGAAATATGTGGTAGATTGTCTTTTAATAGGGAGTAAACAAAACAAAGCTTATGGTTGAGAATAGAAGGTAATGCTAGGCATAGAGTGCATTTTTGATAACAAGAAAATCCCAGGAAACTTGTGTCTTTAGCCCTATTCAATGTCACTAGCATATCTAAGGATAAATATACATGTACATATATATGTCATTTATATTTAATATAAATATATTTATATAGTAGTATATGCATTTATAAATTATAAAATACAGTATATAATATATATTATACATCTTATAACTTTATGCATTACAAAATTATATATATAAATTATTAGGGGAAGGTTATATTTTATAAGATACATTAATAATCATACCCTATGCTTAATGAATACTACTTAACTGACTAGAAAGGCACCCTTACCTGGACAATGAGCCAATTTTTCATATGATGAACATCAAACTCAGTTATATATGATATATATCAAAATAACTATCACAATTTTAAGTGCATGCATGTTTTATTTTTAATTACCATACTGACCATATGAATGCTGTATTCAAAACAAATTTAAGGACATATTTCTTGTTGGTAAAAGAAAGTTATATGTATTTAAAGTGTATTGTTACAAAATCATAGAAAAGTAACTAAAAATATATATAAAATATATAGCTATTATTTCTGAATAAATTCTTCTTCTTTCTAAAAGGAGTGTTTTCATTTTTTTTGCCCTTCCCCCAAATATTCTATGTTCTTTACTTTAAACCATATTTTAAAAGTAGTTTAGGGAAGCTCAAAGTACTCAAATCATGTTCTTTGGGGGAAAATGTTTCTTTTTAACATTTTGATAACAAAAAGCATATTAAAAGGGCAAAGTCAGAGCTCTCAGATGATGGTAGTGAGGTCTTCTGATGGAATTGTTGTGCAGCAGTGTGATTGTTAGGTATAACATCAACTTGGCTGGGCTAGGACATTCTCATGATGTGAGCTAACATAATGTAATCAATTCCATGATAGGATCTTCTTTGAGAAACGAAGCAGTTGTCGGAAGAATAGGGTGGAGTGCTACCGCTTTAATCTTTTCACAACCTTGGTAGTTCATAAGGCATGTTTTACCAGGGCTGTGGCTTCTATTAATATAAATTGACATTGAGGAACATAACTCACTTCTTGTATCTGGCGCATTACCCACTGAGGTAGTTAGTTTATTGTGCCAACCTGCCTGATAAACACATGTGGGATTAATTGAAGGGCAGAGAGATAAATGGCTCAGTGAGCCTTGCCTTTCTTGTCTCTTGCTTTTTGATCATCAGACCAGTGTGAAGCTACTTTGCTTATTCTGTGCCTCAATTTGCAAGCTACACTATTATGTGGGACACCTAACCCGTGGACTGTCACTGTAATTTGAGGATCCTTCAAGACCTGTTTCACCACACCATTGGAATTTACATCTCTTGAGCTGGAAATTGTCAGACCCTGTCTGACTGTTGGTGACCTACCTTGCTGTTTGCTACCTGTGCCCGGATAGCCTATACGGAAGACTACCTGGCGGCCCTCAAGACTTGAAGGACTCCCAGTGTCTCACAACTGTCTCACAGGAGTAAGTTGCACTAAGCCATTTGTACTGCTTTATAATTTAATTAACTGTTTATTTCTTATGTTATATATCTATCCGTATAAATGTATATATAATTATTAGAATTCAGGTTTTGTTTCTCTAGAGAACCCTGTTTAACACACCCACTGACACTAAAATCCATCAACAACCTGCCATATACTGCCTGCCAACTTTCCTGTGGTCAAATTTCCATCTATGAACTTACTGTATGACATTGGATTTTTCTGTCTGCCTCTGCCTCCACTTTCCTGTGGTCTTCCTGCTTCCTAGTTTCTTGCCCCAGCAGCTACCTGAGTTAAGGAAAACTTCCAGCATAATATCCTGAACCACTGGACTTAACCACTTCTACAATAATATGAGCAATTTTTTTCATATAAAATTATATAAATATTGCAATTAAATATATGTAATATATGCAAAAACCTATACTTATATTTTTGTTAGATGTCGTAGAGATGGTTCCAACCCATAGAGACCCTATGCACAGCTGAAATAACAACTGCTCAGTCCTGTGTCATCCACATAATTGTACCTATGCTTGAGTCCATTGTTACAGCCACTGTGTCAGTCCATCTTGGTGAGAGCCTTCCTCTCTTTTCCTACTGTTCTTCATTATCAGGAATGATGCCCTTCTTCAGGGACTGGTCTCCCCTAAAAACATGTCCACATTATATAAGATGAAGTCTATCCTTCCGTCGATGGAGCACTCAGCCCCTACTTTTTCTAAGACAGATTTGTTTGTTCTTTGGCAACCCATGGTGCTTTAAATATTCTTCTCCAGCACCACAATTCAAACACAATGATTCTTCTTCAGTCTTCCTTATTCAATGTCCAACTTTCACATGCATATGAGGTGATTGGAAATTTAAGCCATGTGAGCCGCAGCTTGGGTGAGGCCCCTCTTGGTCCTCAAAGTGAAATCCTTACTTTGTAACACTCTAAAGAGGTCTTGTGCAGCAGATGTGCCCAATACAATTCCAAGAAACCTGTTCACTTTGAGTGGCCCTGATGACATTAGAAATACCACTGACATAGCGTGCAGCATCACAGCAACACACGAGCAATCACTGTATGGCAAACTGACGTGTGTGTGTGTGTGTGTGTGTGTGTGTGTGTGTGTTATGTAACTGACATATATATAAAACCAGTTTTCTCTATATCACTGTTTTTGCTTCTCTAGAGAAGCCAGTTTTACACAGACAGCATTTGTTAACCTTGGAAAAATGAACAAGTACAATTATCAAGATGGAAAACAAAACTCCTTTAGCACAACTTTCCTGCCCTGTTTCTCATCACGTCACAACTAAATTTCTTAAACCTTCTTCCTAATAAATCTGGATGATTATCCTCTCTCTTTTGAGAAAACGATATTATCAAGGTTACCCTTTGGGATCTGCCTCAAACCATCAGTATAACCTTCATAACTGTGCTCTCTGTCTTGAATTTAACTGGACTAACAGATTCCCTTGGATATACTATTTTGAATGAATTTTTCAAAAAGTATTTGAACATGGATAAAGTAAGTGTATCATTTAGGACACTTGTCTGAAGCCAACCACTGATCCCAGCAACATGTTTATACTGATTTTGTGTGGAATAAACATAGATAAACTGAAACCCTAGTAGCTGAACACTGACTTACCTATTTATGTGTATGGTGTAGGCTTTGAAATAAAATATTCTGGACACCTGTCCTCACCTCACTCCTATAACATTGTGTTAGGGTTCTCTAGAGAAACAAAACCAGAATGCTAATAATTATATATATATATATATATATGCAGATAGATGTATAATGTAAGAAATGAACAGTTAATTAAATTATAAAGCAGTACAAATGGCTCAGTGCAACTCACTCCTGTGAGACAATTGTGAGACACTGGCAGTCCTTCAAGTCTTGAGGACCGCCAGATAGTCCTCTGTAGAGCAATTCATGTTACCTGGGCACAGGCGGCAGACAACAAGGTAGGTCACCAATAGTCAGCCAAATGACAGGGTCTGACAGCTCCCAGCTCAAGAGATGTAAATTCCAATGATGTGGTGAAGCAGGTCTTGAAGGAACCTCAAATTACAGGGACACAGTCCACAGGTTAGGTGTACCACAGGTAGTGTAGCTTGCAAATTGAGGCAAAGAACAAGCAAAGCAGCCGCACACTGATCTAGTGATCAAAGAACAAGAGACAAGAAAGGTGAGGCTAGCCATTTATCTCTCACCCTTCAATCAATCAATCCCACATATTTCTTATTTTTTCTATAACAGTGATATATCAGTCGCCAAAGCTTCTTGAACTGTGGGCCATCACCCTATATGGATGTGGGGATGGAAGATAAATTTGAGGATAGCAAAAAGTTTCTGATCATGAAACAAACAACAATTAATTCAAAGTCTAACACATAATAAATCCAAGGTGTTTCTCACAGTGTTTTTATTTGTGTTGCAAATTTCTCAAGCAAAAAGTGTTTAAGAGTAGAAAAAGTTAAAGGATTCCTACAAACAATTGCTATTTTTTCCTCTGTAATTAATACTCACGGAGCAGTAAATGTATGCTTCTTTGTGCTAGTGTGTATACATATATATATATTCAGTGAATCCCTGGCAATTAAAATTTTGGTCCTACAGCCCATAATCAAGGATAAACCATAGGTATCTGAACTTTCAGCCCTTCCTGGATTGTTTCAACACCCCTGTGTGGGGTGGGGGTGGGGTGGAGGACACTAAATCCCACATTGGGAAACACTTTTCTAGAAATAATGTCTCAATGCTGAGATGATATTTATAAATTGACTATAGGCAATTTGCAATATAACAGATGACAAAACATCTAAGATTGCCCAACACACGATCCTTTTACCTTTTTACAGGTGATGACTGGAAACAGAATATTCCTAGGTCAGAGACAATCAGAATATATCTACCCTGATTCCAGATTGCGCCAACTCCATTGAATCTCCAATTTATAAAAGGAGAGAGTATCCAATTTCTAGAGAAAGCATGCAATAGAGATTTCATTACAACTGAGGGACTTCAAACTTAAGGGATTTCTACTATTGCATACTGGTATGTAAGATACTGTGTCTGCCACTTGAGCCAGAGGGAGGAATTGTGGGCATTATTAAAAGATAATATAATAACAATAATGATTGTCATTGAGTTTATTTCAATGCATTGTGACTCTAGATGTGTCAGAGTAGATTTGTGCACCATTGGATTTTCAAAGATGATTTATCAGAAGTAGATGGCCAAGAATTTCTTCATAAGTGCTTCTGGCAAAGTTGAAATTTCAAGTTTGTGTTATCAGCAAACTATTAACCTTTGGAGCCACCAGGGACTGCACTTTATGATGTTAAATATGTTATATAGTAAATAATTTCACCCTTAGCTCTGTTGGAGATAGAATCTATAATACATGATTGCAGAATAATAAGAAACTCAAGAGAATTGCCTTTCAACTACATGTAATTTTTTCTTCCCTCATAATGCATATTGTTTAATTTTCTGACTCCTCAGATAGTATTGATAGTCTGTTTCTTCAGTATTTTTAAAATTCTGAGTCTCTAGAGTAAATACATATTTTTAAATCACTGGTCAAAAATTTGAGTGAATAAACACAATTTTATCTAATAAATTAAATAGGGAGATGTGTGGGGAACAGAAGGAATTCTCTTAAGTTGTCTCCCCAAAATACGTACCAAACTTAGCTGCTTAAGAGTGACTGTCGGCAAAAGTAGGTCAGAGGTTATTCTCCTTAACATTGGCCATCTGTAGTGGCTAGACTATTAGTCTGACTCACCCTGAATAAGACCCACTCCCTTCTGATAAGGATAATGGTGGTCTATTCACTTGCAGACTTACCAGGGAGGTCAAACCCGCCCAAGGGTGACCAAGGTTAGTCAGCCATTATCAGCTGCCTAGATCAAGCAGACACCACTGTCTATTCCACAACCAATGTGGACACACCCCTAGGTGATTCCCTTCCTATTGATTGTATTGCCTATGTTAATATCCCTCCTGGTGACTCAGGTTATTGTCCACTATCAGGGAACTTGCATGCCTCCCAGAATAGTAATGGTCTGTTTTATTATGTGAGACGTTAGAGTGATCAAACTTGTTCTAGAATGAATTGTATAGCCCTTTATGTGATGTATAACTCTATGATGCATGGTTAGCAATAAATATCGAGGCTCCCTGGTACTCGAGAGGGTGGCTGGCCGGAGAGTAGCTGGCCAGAGGGTGGCTGGAGAAGGTGACTAAGGAGGATGAAGCAGCGGCTTCTTGTCTGACAGCTAAGCCCCCTCCTCGAGGACCATCAAGCCGGGTGGAGGTGAGATATGCTACCATGAATTGCGTCTGACTCCATTACTTGACTCTATCCTTTAACTCTCATGCTCTCTATGACTTTACTATAATCTCTACTTATTATCGCTGTACAATTGTGCCTACCAAACCTGTGATGTTTTGTGGGGTTCCCTCTTACCCTTAACCCCACAGAGATGATATAGTGATTTCAAAATCCTTATGAAATTAGCCCTGTTACCTTTGTTTCAAGCAAGTGCTGTTATGTAGATAAAAAGAATCAAATACAGCATGTTACAGTGGAATCTGTGAGGAGGAGGAAACTTGGATTGAGAGGCAGGAAACTGTCAGGTATTTCTGACAGCCTGTGAGAGTTGTACACCTGATGGCATTGTTACTTTGAAAGAGAATGGTTTCTATTGGAAAGGATCAGGAGTTTCTTGAGTTTCCTGTACGCTAATGACAGGTAGATAGTATCAATTCTTTTCTTGCATCTCAAAAATGGGAGAAAGACTACAAGTATTTAAAATGTCTAAACTGTATCCTCTGGCTAGGGAACAGAGCTCTTCACAGTCTGCTTTTAACCCACCTTTATAGGCCTGTCTTCCAATAAATTCATCTTTATAAATATAAAAAATTAGGATATACATTGCAAATATAAAATCCTTCCATGCTGTCTCTTGATTCTAGTTCAACTCAACAACTGGCTCAGCATTCATAAATATTCAGCTAAAGGTATTTTGTATCCCATCCAGTTTCTCCAGAGTTTCACGTAGGCCTCTATGATGGAGTACATGTCTGGAGGCCATAGACTTACACTAGAATTACAGTTGTAGGAAATGTGCAGTGAAAGCTCCAAATAGTCTGAATTTCACTCGGAAATATTACCCTTTCCAGCTGAAAGGACAAAAGCAATCAATGTGCTGCTCTGAGGTTAAAGTTGACTTCCTTCAGTTTAAATAAGAAAGTCATATGTATGGTTTAAATATATAGAAAAACATCAGATTTTTAGAATATTTAAGTAAATAATACTTTAAAAAGTTAATTTTTCTACCTATGTATAAGCACAATGTGAACATATTTAAAAGCAATTTCTTCTCATTTCTCTGTATCCTTAAAAAGTTTCAAATATCAGATGTAATAATAATAATACAGATACAGTAGTTACATAATCTGGTGTCAATTTGATGATTAAGTATATAGGGGTGGAGTCTAGCCTGTCAATCAGGGTATAGCTCTGCCCTGGCTTGACCCAATGCTGTCAGAGGCCTAATCTCATATTTTGTATCAATAGAATAGATAAGGATTAGGATAAGCTAAATAAGGATTGAACTTGACTGTTTTAAGAATTGAGTTTAGTATCTGATTCTACTTGATTATAGTGATTTCTTCTGCTTATTGTTGTTTATATAAAAGATTATTGGCAAGTATGAAAATGGAGAGCTTGTAAGCCCACTTGCCTTGAGCCATTAACATTTGGATCTTTAAATGGGTTAGGACATGCCTGCAAAGAAGGCTCTGCAAAGATTAACTCCTCTTAGTGCTTTGGAGTACTCATGATGTTTGTATTCGGAGAGTCTTGTCTAAGGGGCCATTGTTGACAGATTGAATTTTAAAAAAGGAACTCTATGGATATTTGAATTTTGAACTAGTGGTTTCTGTCAGAAGCTTGAAAAAATCTGGAAACATGAAGAAAACTCCTCTCTATTACTGAACTTAAAGGGAGCCTGTGAGCAGGCTGAAATGTTTGTTAGGTGACAACCTGGATCCACTTGTTGAGTGGAAGTTGGAGAAAAGCAATAGAGTTGGGTCTGGCCACTGAAACCCGCGGTTTACAGGAACTAGAGGAGAAGAAGAGAGCAGGTTGACTGGTCTGAAGTTCATGACCTAACACAAGGGACCTGGGCTTGTTGAAAGTTTGTGAATGAGCCATGGTCTAAGGTAAGGTGACCAGTGGGCACCCTGGTGAGGCTAAGTGAGGCAGCCCACATTGAGTTGACCAGAAACTGACAAGAAGAATAGAAGATTTTTGAGCCTATGAATTGGTGCATATTGCTGCAGACTTTATGAATGGCCAGCCCTGATTTGACTTTGCTTATGGATGCAGATTTCACAAGGTTTCAACTGGAATGAAGATACTTCATGTCAAAGAATATGATTATTTCCTCAGAGCACTGGGTTGGTGTAAGTGGGCAGTATAGAAACTGGATACCCAAAATGGGGGAATAAAAGCATGGCGTGGTTGGCTTACAAACTTTCATAGGTGGAGGAATATATTCTTAGTATTATAGGATTAAGGTGTAGGTGTTACTTAACTGTGATTGTTAGGCATGGGATATTCACTTATAGAATGGTATGTTTAATTGAGGGTGGCACATTTTTAATTGTATGCATTATAGTTTTATCCTATTAGGTACAGGTATGATTTTATTATTGTTTGTTTGAATATTATATATGGCTAATGAGTTATGTGAATGTGTCAAATTGACACGGGTGGTCTGTGATGGGTCCATATTCTGGTGTCAATTTGAGGATTAAGAGTGTAGGGGTTGAGTCTAGCCTGTCAATCAGGATAGAGCCAATGTGGGCATGGCGTTCTTCTGAGGATTCTGGGAACTCCTGTATTTCCTCCTTGGAGGCAGGAGACACTGTCTTTCTCTGCTCACCCCCAGAGAGATATCCCTGTGGAGAAGACACATGGAGAGAGGTTTATGGAAGCAGACTTCTGGAGCTAGAGAAGCCTAATGGAGAGCCCTGCCAGTGCTGAGTTGCTTACAATGCTATTGGAGCCACAAGACTTCTCACCCACTGGCCTGTGATCCTCCTGCATTCGGTGTCTTTGCATGTGTTTCATGAGTCTGAAGAAGATTTTATAGATTGGTATGAAACATATGGGCTAATATAAGACTTATGGACTTGATCTGGACTGGGTTGGGATGTTTTCTCAATATTGAACTGCTTTTGTATATAATGCTCTTTCTTATTCACAGATGAGTGTCTATGAATTTGATTCTCTAGTCAACCTAGACTAACACAAATAATAATGAACAAAGCATCAGTAATTCATATAAACACGGAAATGCTATTATATGCCAATCCAACCTCATTTCCATCTACTCAATACTGTCTCATACTGACCCTATGTTGGTGATCCAACAGGGTAGAACTGCCCTAGTGATTTTCTGAGATTCTAACTGTTTAAATAAGTAGAAACCCCTGCCGGTCTCCCACAGATCTGCTGGTGGCTTTGAAGTACCAACTTTGCAAATGGCAGCACAATAAGTAAATGCTATACCATCAGGGCTCCTGTGTTTTGATGTTAACTCTATCAAATATTACAATTATTTTTAAAGTGCAAATCATTTAAAATATATTTATACACTATGGTATTGTTAGGTTTTTGATATTAAAAAAATAGAGACTTCAATAAATTTGTGGAAAGATGGAATTAAAAGATAATATATTTATGGGAATATTCTATTATCCCTTAATTGCATTATTATCTATTGTCCCACCAACTTTTGAAGTGTGCTCTTGCATGTGTCATGGTATCACTCTTCATTTAGGCATAGTAGGTCCTCAGGGCAGGATTCTGAATCCAAATGACATACTTAATCCTGTCTCTTTTCACCTGGTGTTACTAAACAACTATTCTCTTTGGGTCATTTTTTTCTCCTTTTATCTCTTTTAAGATCAAAAGTGATGCCTGACTCATCCAGGTGGTCTCCTCTCTCTTTGGATCAGGATTGTGACATGTGTAAATATATTGCCTCCCTTTGTAATCCTGTTATAAACTGATTGGACAATCACATCAGATCATATCCTGAGGAATGAGATGATTATATCAATATATTATATCAATATATTATATCAATATATAACTGCCAAATAATACCAAATTATAACTCCAGGAATTGATAAAATACCAATGGAAATAGTTCAACAAAATGATGAAGCAATGGAAGTGCTTAAATATCTCTGCCAGGAAACATTGAAGACAACTACTTGGCCAACTGACTGAAGAGATACCTATTGTACCAGTTCCAGAAGAAGGTGACCCTACAGAATGCTCAAACTATAGATTGGTGAGATAGTTTATTGTGCCAACCTGGCCGATAAACACAAGTGGGATTAACTGAAGGGTAGAGAGATAAATGGCTCGGTGAGCCTCGCCTTTCTTGTCTCTTGCTATTTGATCATCGAACCAGTGTGGGGCTGCCTTGCTTATTCTGTGCCTCAATTTATAGGTTACACTACCTGTGGGATGCCTAGCCTGTGGACTGTGTCACTGTAAGTTGAGGTCCCTTTAAGACATCTCTGGAGCTGGGGACTGGCAGTTGGGACTGGTCGTTGGTTGACAGTTGGTGATCTGCCTTGTGGTTTGTTGCTGTGCTGAGATATCCTAGCTCTCTCTATAAATAGAGGAAGGTCTGACAGCAGACTAGACTTGAAGGACTGCTAGTCTCTCACAACTCTCTCTCTCATGGGAGTGAGTTGCACTGAGCCATTTGTACTGCTTTATAACTTAACTGTTCATTTCTTGTATTATATATCTATCTATCTGTATATAATTTAACAGTTCATTTCTTGTGTTATATATGTAATTATCTTTATAAATAAATATATAAAATTATCAGCAATCTGGTTTTATCTCTCTAGAGAACCCTGTCTAACACAATCGGTATAACTGATATAACATGCAAGTAAAATTTTGCTGAAGATCATCCAACAATATTTACAGTAATAGATTGACAGGAAGTTGACAGAGGTTCATATTGGATTTAGAAGGGGACATGGAATAAGGGGCATCATTACTGATGTCAGATAGATCTTTGTCCAACTGTGTGGGTAATAAACTATTGAAAACCTTGAGAAGAATAGGAATTTGAGGAGCTGATGCAGGGGCTTAAGGGGAAAGCAAATGTCTTGTGAATGATGAGGGCAATGAATGTACAAATGTGCTTTACACAATTCATGTATGTATAGATTGTGTAAGAGTTGTATGAGCCCCTAATAAAATGATTAAAAATAAATAAATAAAGGCAAAAAAAAAAAAGAATAGGAATTCTAGAACACTCATTGTGCCCATGTAAAACCTGTAAATGGAACAATAGCTCGTAGTGTGAGCAGAACGGGATTTAAAATCAGGAAATGTCTGCATCAGGGTTGGATTTTGTTACTACAATTATTTAATCTGTATGCTGAGCAAGTCATTTGAGAAACTGGTTTATATGAAGAAAATGTGTCATCAAGATCGGAGAAAAGTTTATTAACACTATATGATATGCTGATGACACGACTTTGCTAAAAGCACTTGCTAATGAAGATCAAGAATGGTAGCCTTCGGTATGGATTGCAAATCAATGTCAAGAAGACCCAAATCCTCACAACTGAACTAATAGATAACATGATCGATGGAGAAAAGGTTGACGTTTTCAAGGATTTTTTGTTGTTTGGGTCCACAATCCATGCTCTGAGAAGCAGTAATTAAGAGATCATAAGCTGCATGACATTAGGTAAATCTGCTGCACAAAAATTCTTTAGAATATTGAAAATCAAGGATGTTACTTTGAGGACTAGATGCACCTGGTCCAAATCATGGCATTTTCAATCACCTCATATGCATGTGAGAGTTTGACATTGAATAACAGTGACTGAATAATTGATGCATTGGAATTGTGGTGCTGGAGAAGAACACTGAAAATAGCATGGATGGCCAAAAGGACAAACTGAACTCTCTTGGAATAACTATGGCCTGAGTGCTCCTTAGAGGTAACGATGGTTAGACTTTGTCTAGCATATTTTGTACATGTCTGGAGGAGAGGCCAATCCCTGGAGAGTGACAACATGCTTGGTTAGGTTGAAGGGCAGGAAAAGAGAGGAAGGTCCTCAATGAGGTGGATTGACACAGTGGCTGCAGCAATGACTTGGACATACTCATAATTGTGAGGATGGTGTAGGACTAGGTAGTATTTTGTTCTGCTGTGCATAGGGTCACTATGGGTTGGAACCAACTCACTGGCAACTAAAAAAACAATGTAACTGCAAAATTACTGAGAATCATGAGCCATAAAATCGGACATATTTATTTGAGGGCCACAACTCAATTGATGACCTTGACTTAAAGTTTTGGATTTGTCAGTCCAGCACAGTCTTTTAAAAAAATTTTCTGTCTCTCTATATCTATGAATTTATCAATCTATTTTAATAGATATATCTATTTATCTATAATCTAAGTTGCATTTGATTTTAACTTTTTTCATTTTTTCACATATACAATTTCATGTGTTTCAGATAGTTTTAGCAATTGTAGATGTTTGAAAGTTTTCTAAGCTCTTTATTAACATTATTGTTATTTTACTTCACCTATTTTTACAACAGCCATTGTAAAAGTGTTTTAAAATTTTTGAAACAGAAATGAAAAAAACTAAATAGATTATTCAAGAATTGAGCTAAAAAAAACAGCAACCCTTAAAAGAAAACGCATACAATCTAGTATCTGCTATCTATTAATGTGCCCTGGTGCCTTTTCTGATACATGCAACTTAGTAATACTCACCATTGAAAATAAGAAAATATATATCTGAGCTTATTAATGCACATACATATGCAATATGTAAACATGAATATGAACACATTATACACATGTGCAAACTACTTAACAAAAGCAAGATACAAATTCATGTATTATGTCACCTCACTTCTTCACTATTTCACATTTACAAAAGTAGCAAAAAATCTACTGAATGTTTTTTGCATGAATTATATCTAATTTTTGTATTAGGGAATACCAAGGCCCTTCCATCACAGGGCCCCTGAATAGTGGGCTTCATATGGATGTAAACATGTAGTTCTTATTGCATATTAATACAAGAATGTCTAATATAATCAATACGCTTTCTTCTAATACTGATGCTGTGTTCTTATTCATGTAGTCCAGCTTCTTGGGTTATTTGCTCAGCATAAAAATTGAATAAGTATGGGGAGATGATACAATGCTGATGCAAGCCTTTCCTGTTTTTAGACACAGTATGACCTTGCTCTGTTTTAACCAATTGCCTCTTGATCTATGTACAGGTTGCACATGAACATAACTGTTTTGGAATTCCCCTTCTCCTCAACGTTCTGCATAGTTTGTTATGATTCACAGAATCAGATACCATTGTATATATAATCAATTAAATGCAAATACACATTTTCCTGATATTCTCTCCTTTGAGCCACGATCCATCTGAGCTCAGCAATGATTTTCCTTGTTCCATGTCCTCTTCTGAATCTGGCCCTAATCTCTGACAGCTCCCTGTCAGTGCATTACTGATTTTGAATGACCAGCAGCAACATTTTACTAGCATGTGATATTAATAATATTTTTTAACAATTTCCACATTCTGTGTAGGCATCTTTCTTCAGAATGGGAACAAATATGAACCATTTCCAGTTGATTGGTAAGGTTATCTTTCTCCTAGATTTCTTGCCATAGACTAGTCAATGTTTCCAGTGCTTCCTCAACTTGTTGAAACATTTCCATTGGTATCCTGTCAATTCCTGGAAACTTGTTTGTCACTTACGCTTTCAGTGCAGCTTGTATGTCTTGAATTCTGAGAGCAGAAGTCAGAAAATCAAATGACACATCGCATTGCATAAGTGTGCTGGCACAAGGTCTCTTTAAAGTGTTGAACATCAAAGATGTCACTATTTTCAGTAGTCTTATATACATTTAAAAGTTGGACAGTGAATAGGAAAATAGAAGAATCAATTCATTCAATTGATCCTAAGAAGTGAGGATGGCATGTTGTTAGATGTATGTGAGGCATGTTATCAGGAGAGACCAGTCCATAGAAAAGGACATCATGGTTGGTAAAATAGAAGAGCAGCAAATTAGAGGGAGATCCTTGAAGCGATGAATTAACACAGGGACCACATAACAGTAATTGTGGAGATGTCACAGAACAGAATGATGTTTCTTTCTGTTGTATACAAGGTTACCAAGAGCAGGAAATGACTCAATCGTATCTAGCAACAAAGAATGCGTAATTATTCTGTGGTCAGTTTTCAACCAATAGTCCTTAAGAGTTATTTGAAACTGATAGCAACACATCCATACTTCATCAGCAATTAGAATTTTTTTGAAAAGATAGTTTTGCTGTTTCTCTTTTCTTTGTTTTTCATGGGTTCAGGAGGATTAAGTATTATGTAAGTCCTGAGTAATATGTCAAAGTAGAATCTGTCAGCACGACTAGCCACACAGGTGATTGTCTGGGAAGGAGCTAAATTTTTTCTCAGGGCTTAGACATCTAATTTCCCCAAAGAGTTATTTGCAGGATAGTTAATCCTCAAAGACAGGAGTGAGAATAGGTCCATTAAAACTCCTTGTTGTGAATAAACATGGCTTGTGAGCATAGCACATCCCTTTTCATATTTAACTTTCATTCATGCTCTGGAGATTATGTTGCAATGTAATTTGAGAATCTCAGTTGTCCCATTTAGGTTGTCCACTGTTCAAATTTGTAAACTAATGAGTTTTTCTAAATGTTGATTTCAATCCTCTGAGTTAGTATACGACTGGAAAATAATCATATCCATATTTTTTCATTTTTAAAATAAATGGAAGCTTAAATCTCCCTTGTTGAGTGCATCATTAGACCAAGTTTGGAAAGAAGTGGTTTTTGCCTGATGACTACCATTTAATCACACTTTCATGGCACGCTCCTTTCTCAGTATTCACGTTCTTTGCTGAGTCTTACTTACTTATTGTTACCTCACAAGGAATTAGCACTTAATAGAAGCATATCGTGGTTATAAAGTTTCCTAAGAGCATTTGTTTACAAATAAGGATTTTTTAAAAGATGAAAAAGTTTGACATCCCACACAATTAAATCCTTAATGCTTTGCAACATTTTTAGTATTTGAAAAAAATCTGAGACTGTAAGACAATAGGGCCCATGAAAATACAGTGAAAAACAGAAAGCACGTCCTTTGTTTGTTTAAACTGCAAGAGGATTTTCCTATTTTCATATTCTTATGATGTGTGGCAATTTCAGCTCACGTAGGTGATGTTATATAGCTGCAATTCACCTGGTCAACAGTTCAAAACCACCAGTAGCTCCTCTAGAGAAAGACTGAATTTTCCACTCTTGTAAATAGTTACAATCTCAGAAACGCACAAGGAGGTTCTCTATGAGTCAGCATTGACTTGATGTCAGTGAGTTACATTATAAGAAGCATCTTAGATTTTTATAATAATTTTTATAATAAAATTAGGAAAACAACTAGATTACTGATAACATGTTTTATTTATCATGTAACTTTAAATGAAAATACCAGCTAATATTAACATCTCAATTCTTTTCACTTACAAAGCCTTTGGCAAACATATGGCAAGGATACGTTCTTGAACAATTCATGTACTATTATTTTCTGACTTTCTATCTAAAATTAATGAAAAACAGTCATTATAATCTTCAATTGTTTAGAACATTAAATAGATAATGCCGTTAAATATATTATGCCATTGCAAAAATAATTTATTTTATATTTACAGAAGATTGATTCCAATGATATGGGGGTAGAAGATTTATCAGATATTCAAATTTTCCAAAATGATATACCACTCTGTTACCCCGGATATTAACCACCATTGCTAATTTTAGTATATTGCCTCATATGCTACCATTCACCTTAGTGTCTCTCACAGTTCATTAAAGAAATGGTTCTTGTAGCTATTGAGACTTATACGCCCCAAATCTCAAATGCAAACATTAATCACAATGATAATATTCTTCCATAATGCTGCTGAAACTGGAGATAAGGGGCCAGAACTTAATTCCTGGAAACAGAAGATCAGGCAGAGGCAAGCCGGATGCAGAACCCAGGTCACAAAAATTGTATTAATCAATTTAGTCTGCTTATTTAACCTTCCTTTATCATATTTTAAACACTTCTTTTGATTTCTCCTCTCCCTCTTGTGGCTTACTATCTTCCCCTTCACTGAAAAAACAAAATAAAGACCAAACTGAAACAAAAATCAAACAAACCAAACTCACTGCCATGAAGTTGAATCAATTCTGATGCAAAGCGTCCCTATAAGTTAGCGTGGAACTACTTCTATGGGTTTTAGAGACTGTCTTTCTACTGGAGTAGAATGCCCCATCTGTCTCCCAAAGAACAGCCAGTGGTTTTGAACTGATCACAGCAACTTAATACTTTTCAATGCTTCCTGTGATGTTCAATATTCTACCCAAATAATTATACAGTGTTGCAACTGAATCTTGAATATTTCCCTTAGTTCTTTTACCTTGAGAATTACTGAGCACACGGTTCCATTTTTTTTCTATCTATATGTCTTTGAACATTTCATTATAATACTTTATTTGGTCTTCTCTAGCCAGCCTTGAAGTTTTCTGTTCAGTTCTTTTATCCTGATGTTGTTTTACATGTAATCAAGCTGGTTCCAACCCATAGGGGCACAACAGAACGCACAACAGAACTAGACACTGGCTGGTCCACATCATCCTCACAATTGTTCCCATTGATATTGATAACACGTGTTTGCATAATACTTTTAAATAATAACTATGTCTTCTTATTATTTTATTTACATAGATCCTGATGTTGTTAGGTGTAATCAAGTCAGTTCCAACCCTTAGGGGCCTTATGCACAACAGAATTGGACACTGCCCAGTCCACACCATCCTCACAATTGTTCCCATTGATATTGATAACACGTGTTTACATGATACTTTTAAAAAGTAATTATGTCTTCTTATTATTTTATTTTTTAGTATCTTCTCTTGTAATTATGTAATAAGCATCTTTCAAGTTCATTGTAATTGAATTAAGTTAAATTCACCCTGGCATATCTAATGTCTTCCATATACCATGAATTCTGACCGACAATGAATATAAAACTATAAGTATGTTTTCAATTTCAGAAAACTTACTTGGGATCATGTGCTTATATATGTATACATAACATCAGAAACTGATTCAATTAGAAATATGAAATCATTATATGTAGATAGATAGATTAAAAAAACTGAACTCACTGATATGCAGTCCTGTGATTATCTCAGAGTGTAATTCTTTAAAAGAGTAGAAAGCACCATCTTTCTCCCAGAAATTAGCTGAGAGTTTCCAACTGTTGTCCTTGCTTTCAGCAGCCTATTGCATAACCAATATGCCACCAGGGTTCAATAGATAATAGATAGATAGATAGATAGATAGATAGATAGATAGATAGATAGATAGATAGATTAGATAGATAGATAGATAGATAATGCATATTGTTTTGCTTAAGACAATTATTTTGAAGTTTACAGATTTAAACTACAAAGATTTACAGAAATTGAAACTTGATTTTAAAAAGGATGTGGAATGATCTTATTGTGAATTCAGATGGATCTTAGAAGAAAGCAAAAAACATTAGAGAGCTATTTAGCTATGTCGTATTAACCATGAAAAGGCATTCATCTGTGCAAATTAAAGCTATATGTAAGATTGTGAAGAATAGGAATAAAAAAAACCACAATTATGTTTATGCAAAACATACATAAATACAGTGTTGGTTGAACAGAAAAATGGAAACTGCATATTTTAATTCAGAAAGGGTATGTCTCAGGGTTGTAGCCTCTCATCATACTTTTTCAAACTGTATGCTTAGCACAATTCAAGAAGCTCATCCATAAGACGAATATAGCCTAAGGACTAGAGGAAGACTAGTTAATAACTTGTGATAATTAGATGACACAAGCTTACTTACTGAAATTGAAGATAACGAAAAATACTACTGATAGAGATAAAAGTTACAACCTTCAACATGAATTATACTTTATGAGTAGTTATTTATATACATAAAGAGACAATCCTTCTGGAACAAATTTCAGCCAGATTATTAAGAGTCTTTTATTTGATCTGAATGTATAGGGAAGAAAATGTAAAATGATCTTGCAAAGGAAGTTTATTGGGACACTTAGACATTATTCTATTACAAAGTTATTTATGTATGCTTACTATTCTATCATTTGAATGCACATTTTATTAATCAAGAACAAACACATACTATCCATTATACTCCTTTATCTCTATGGAAGTACTTATAATTTCCCATAACATTTATCATCAGACATTAAATAAATATACATTGGGTGTATGCTCTATATATTTGATTTAGAGACTACAAGTAATAAAATAAGGTACTTAACAAACACCATTATTGTGTTAGGCTGGGTTGGCTAGAGAAACAAATCCAGTGACAATCATATAAATGTAAAAAGAGATTTATAGCAAGAAGTGATAATAGGAGTTCTAGGAAGATGGCACAATGTAGGATTCAATGGTGAACAGTTTGTTGTAGAATCACCAGATGTGTGGGTAAGGAAGCCCCATTGGGGGACTGGGCCGTGAGATAGGGTCTCACAGCACCCCAGGGCTCTCGCTTGTTGGTTCTCCCACAGAAAGCACACCTGTGCTTGTCCCATGCATGGTTCCTTTTCACAGCACCCACCTGAGCTTTTCATGCTTTACCTGTGCAGCAGCAAACCCCAGCTTTTTCTCTTTGCCCTTCTTCCACCCCAGCCCGTTTGATATCTTGCCAGCATGGGTGAGTGACCATACCTAAGGGGCATTCCACAGATTCCTACACAGATATTTGGAGGTCTGGGCCACAGGAAACTGGGTCAGCCAGAGGAGAATTCCCATTGGTGATAATCCCTAGCCGAGGCCCAACATCCTCCTGAAGATAAATAGCTCCAGCCAGTTGGAAAGAGTTTCAGCACTGCGGAAACAAAGGAGCAATTGGAATCCTCAACCCAGCAGGTGCTAGGAGGTCAGGAGATGTATTCCTATTTTATTTTCAGAAAGGAAACACAAAACTCATCGCCCCACCAGAAGAAAAGGAGCCCGGCATTTCGGGGTTTCTCTGTGGCTTTCCTGTCACAGGCTAGAGCAGCCTTTCTGGGTTTTGTGGTGGCTTTCCCACCACAATCTAGACCGCCCTTTGATCAGAAGCCATTCTTCCCTGGACCATCCATTACAATAGACAATTTACACCCTAGGACACTGCATTAGGAGCAGAGAGTCCTGAGCTGTATAGGAATCCACTGTTATAAGTACAATAACATAAACACTGCATCTTCTCTAATTAATACACAGGGTCAAAAAGGGACTCTAATAGATTCTGATACCCCTCCCTTACCCCAAGGACAATAACCTCTGATATCTGCTCTCTCCACCTCAGTAACACACAACCTCCTTTAACTTACCAAGTAAAATCTCATAGCCCATAACTCTCTTCTCCAACTCATTAAAAATTATTATTCCTAATGGAAGGCTTTCTATGATTAATATCACCATTAAAACCTACGCCAGATCATTTAAACCCTAATCATCCTCCCCGCCCAATTAACACTCCCTCCTCGACTACACACAATAACTTTTCCAGACCCTATGTGATCCTCCCCTAATCTAAAGAGCCAGTCTCTCTGCCCCTACACATTCCAGAAGATTATATTTCATCATTAGCTCCCCCAAGAAGCAATGCAAGCAGCAGCCAATGCCTGCAGCTACTGTAAAACGTCTAGAGAAAAAGGAGTCAATTACTAAAGATGACTCAAACCCGATGGTTCACACAGAAGAAGCAGCCCTTGAGCTGCTAGTTAAATATTGCTTGAGAATATTGTTTAGTGCCATACAGGAAATTAGGGTATCAATCCTGGAAACTAATGAAAAAAATAGAGATTCTAGAATCCTCACATCAAAGAAAAGTCAGGAGTAAAGGAATAACATAGCTGAAATAGATAAAAAGGTGAATGATCTCAATAATAGGATGTCAGAAATCTCAAATATAACCAGAAGGAATTTAGCAAACGAGGGAAACAATCAAATGATAAAGCAAAAGAATGGGATGAAAGCCTAAAATGGATGTGGGATTGCATGATGCAAAAAAATATTCGAATTATTGGGGTCCTGCAGCAGAAAGAAAGAAACAAGCCTACAGTTAAAATAATCAGGGAAGTCTTGGAAGAACATTTCCCCAATACCACAAAAGAGGAGATAAGAACCATTCAGGAAGCAGAGATAACACCAATTAGATTAGCATCCCTCCCCTCTCCAAAATAAAAGAAAGAAAGAAAACACATCAAGACACATAGTTTTCAAATTATCCAATTTCAAGAAAAAAAGAGAATCCTGAGAACAGCCACAGAGAAAAAGCAGTCACATAAAGAAGTAAACAGATAAGAATAAGCTCAGACACTTCTGAGAACATGAAGGAAAGAAGAAACTGGAGCAAGGTGTTCTGAAAGCTGAAAGATAACAACTGCAATCCAAGAAGCCTTCATCCAGCAAAGCTGTCCATCAAATTTGAAGATGATATTAAAGTTTTCTCTGATAAGTCAACATTCTGAGAATTTAAAAACAAAACCAGCATTACCAAAAATGCTTTCTAGTTCTTTATGGGCAGAAAACCTACAACCACAGCATTCAAACATGGGATCACCACAGGGTGTTAACACCACCCAGGAGCTAGCACACTGAAAACGGTATCCAAAACATTACAGATCCAATGGAGCTATGAAGACAGGAATAAACTCCTCACATGTACACGCACACCAACCTGTAAATGAGAAGAAAGAAAAATAACAAACAAATGAGACGAGATGACCAACTAATCCGCATTTAGATTTAATTACACTGAATGTTAATGGTTTAAATGCTCATATTAAAAACAAAGGGTCACAGGCTGTATCAGACAACAGAATCCATCAATCTTCTGCCTTCCAGAGACACATCTCAATGTCACAGACCAAAATAGAGTGAGAGTCAAAAATGGCGAAAGGGTTACCAAGCAAATGGCAAACACTTAGAGACTTGGTAACATGCTTCTCAAAAACCCAAATTAGAGGGAAATTAAGAGGTTCCTAGAAATCAATGAGAATGACAATACAACAAACCAAACCTGCAGAGAGAGCATAGGTAGTTACCAGAGGTCATTTTATTGCAATAAATGCACACATGAAAAAAGAGATGTATGGTCAGCACCTTAGCTCAGCACTTCCAGTAGCAAGAACAGAGCCAACAGCACAATCTTTCTAACAACAAAAGAAAAAAAATCTTAAAAATTAGAGTGGAGATAAATGAACTGGAAATCAGGACAACTGAAAAAAAGTCAACGAAGCAAAAATTGGTTCTTTGAAAGTATCAACAAAATCAACAAACTGCTAGCAAACTTAGCAATGGAAAAGAAGGACCAGACATCAATATGTAGAATTAGGGATTAAACAGAAATCACAACAAACTCAAATGAAAATAAATATTAATTATGTAGTGCTATGAAAGACTGTATTCCAACACATCCAATAATTTGGAGGACATAGACAAATACCTGGAAAATTGCTCTCTCCACAAATTAACACATATGGACATTAAGAACTTGAACAGTTCCATAGAAAAAGAAGAAATCCCAACTAACTTCGTCAAGAAACTCCCAACTAAAAAAAGCACTGGAGTAGATGGCTTCACAGAGAATTCTACCACACATTTAAAGAAGAGTTGACACCAATCATACACACATTCTTCTAGAACATAGAAAGGGATGGCAAACTCCTTCTAGGAAGGCAGCTTAATCTGATACCAAAACCAGGCAAAGACTCCACAAGGATAGAGAACTACAGTCCAACATCTCTCATGAACACAGATGCAAAAATTGTCAGCAAAATCTGCCCAATAAAATCCAACAACATATCAAAAAATAATACATCATGACCTAGTGGGATTCATACCAGGGATGCAGAGATGGTTCAATATTCGGAAAACAATTCATGTACTACCACACCAACAAGACAAAAGAAGAGAACCATATGACCATATTAATTGATACAGTAAAATCATTTAATAACATTGAACATCCATTTCTAATACTCTCAAGAAGATAAGATTAGAAGGGAAGTTCCTCTATACAAAAAAAGCCATATATGGAAAAAAAAAAAAACAATAGCTAACATTACACTCAATGGAGAAAAGTTGAAAACATTTCCACTGAAAATGAAAACCCATCAAGGATGCCTCTTATCCATGCTTCTATTCCAGATTGTGCTGAAATTCCTAGCCAATGTCATCAGATAATAGCAAGCCATTAAAAGCATATGATTGGGTAAAGAAGAGAAACTTTTGTTGTTTTCAGACCATATTATTTTATAGATTTAAAATCCTAAGGGGCCCACAATAGGATTTCTTGAAACAATAAAGGAGTTTAGTAAAGTAGCAAAATACAAGATTAGCAAGTAGAAATCACATGGATACCTATATATCAGTGATAGGAATACAGAAAAAGATACCAAGGAATCAGTACCATTAACAATAGCCACACAAAAGCTGAAATACCTAGGAATAAACCTACCCCCCCACCAACACCAAAAAAAAGACCTTTCTGAAGAAAACTACAGAGCAGAAGTGCAAAAGACCCAAAGGGAGTGACACAAATGGAAGAATACTCTGTATTCATGGATCAGAAGATTCAATATAGTGAGAATGTCAATACCATATAAAAGAATATACAAATTCAATGCAATCCCAATCCAAATTCTAGCAAATGGAAAAACTGATTACTAACTTCATCTGGAAAGGGAAGAAACCCACAGAAATTATTATTTTTTAAATAATTAAATCATTTTATCGGGGCTTGTACAACTCTTATCACAATCCGCTCACACATCCATTGTGTCAAGCACTTTTGTACATTTGTTTCCCTCATCATTCTCAAAACATTTGCTTTTTACTTGAGCCCTTAATATCAGCTCCTCGTTTTTCCCCTCCCTCCCCGCTAAGAATAATGGTGGCTTTGCACTACCTGACAGCAAAACCCACAATAGAACCACAGTTGTTAAAACAGCTTGATTCTGGTATAACAGATACTCAGATCAGTAGATCAGGAGAGAAAACCCAGAAATAAAAATATCCACATACAGAAAATTGAGATTTGACAAAGGACCAAAAAGCATTAAATGGGAAGCAGATGCCTTCTTCAATAAATTTTGTTGGAAAATCTGGATATTCACATGCAGAATAATGAAACAAGACCCATTTTCTCACTTCAAGAACAAAAACAAACCCAAGATGTATTAGAGACCTAGATGTAAAACCCACTTATCAAGATCATCAGTGAAAAAATTGGTACAAAGCTAAGAGCCCTAGTGAAAGAATACATGGGCTGAGAGGAAACACACTCTGTGAAAGATAAAATAGAACAATGGAACCCGATATAAATAAAACACCTGGGTATATGTATTAAGAGAGCAAAAAGAGCCCATACACTGGGAAAGCATATTTAGTAACAATATAAAAGGCAAGGGACTAACTACTAAGATCTATAGAATTTTACAAGCTTACAACAAGAAAAATACTAATAGCCCTCTGAGAAGATGGGGGAAAGACTTGAAAAGACAATTTCCAAAAGATGAGACTCGAATGGCTAATAAACACATGAGGAAATGCTCCTGGTCATTAGCCATCAGGGAAATGCAAGCCAATACAACAATGAGATACCACCTAATGCCCAATACTGTAGCACAATTTAAGAAAAAGCAGAGAAAATCAAATGTTGGAGAAGGTGTGGTGAAATAGGTAGTCTTATCCACGATTAGTATACACACAACCACTATGGAAAGCGATATGGTGATAACTTAACCAGATGGAAATTGAACTACCATATGACCCAGCCAAACCATTGCTAGCCATATACCCCAAAGAAATAGGAAACAGATAGCGAACAGATGTTTACTCACCTATGTACAAGAGCCTAAATTCCTGTCAATAGAAGAGTGAATAAAAAAACCTTTGGTAACTACATGCAATAGAATACTATGCATCCCTAAAAACAGCGATGGAGCAATGAAACCATGAAATACCTCAAGTCATGGAGGGATCAGGGAGACATTATGCTGAGAGAGGCTAGTGGAGCACAAAAGGACAATACTATATGAGTCCCCTGCAGTAGGAAGAAACAGCAGAACAGGCACAAGCTCAAGCTTGCAGGCAATGCCGTCTTCCAGCAGGATACCAGACAGCCTGGTAATATGCTGGACCAGTGCCAATGAACCACGCATCATCCACTCCAGGTAAGTATAGTGTAGTTCATTTGGCTGGAGGGCACCTCATGACAGCTGGCAGTAAATGGTTGGGTAGAGGGGGAGAATGCTGCCTGCCAGTGGTGGCCATGTGGATCTGGGGTGAGGTCCCCTGGAGAGGGTGGTGGCTCTGACAGAGGGATGAGGCTTACTGATAGGAGGGAAGTTGGTTCTCCCAGCTGAGATGCACAGGAGGAATGGGTACATAATTAGAATAATGGATACAAAGAGTTATAGGGAATATAGGTGTGTGTGTGGGTAAATGATAGGGTAAGGGGATTTGGGGAATAAATAATGAAGACGGGATAGGGAAAGAGCAGTAGAATGGATTGTGGTGGCATAACTCTTCTTAGTGGTGGTGTAACCAGGAAAGGGGAGGGGAATGCTATAAAATTGATGTGGGGTTATTGTACAATTCTCCTTGATATGAATGAATTACTGAATTATGTTATATGTAAATTCCTTGCCAATAAAACTGTTGGGGGGAAAAGGGGAAAAATGTAAAAACAACAACAACAACAACAAAAGAAGTAATTATTTATCTAGAAAACATCCCAGCCCAGTCCAACTCAAGCCAATGGTCTGATACTGATCCATAAGTCCATCTGCAAACTCACACAGCCACATGCAATGATGAAGGATGCAGGAAGATCACAGGCTGGAAAGTGCAAAGTCATGTGGTCCAATGGTGGTGGAAGCATCCCAGGTCTCTGCAGGCCTGAGAGTGGCTCACTGTCAGGAAGGTGAAGGCAGAGAGAGAAGGGGAGGTTCTCAGGGTACTCCTTATGAGAAGGTCATGCCCACAGGAAGACACTATCAGGTTGTGACCTGATTGACAGGTTGAGTACTACCCCTACACTCTTACATATCTTTAAGTTGACATGAAATTATGTAACTACTACAATTATGTAAATGTATAACAAAGATGGAATGAGAACATGTATGGTTATAATACAGTGAAACTAGTTAAAATATTTAACTCCTGAACCCGGCATATTGAATTTATTTCAATGTACAGTACCTCACTGGTTATAAGGAAGTCCCAATTTATAAATGAATGTTTTCAGAACACCTCTGTCTTTGTTTCTGAAGTACTCATTAATTATGTAAAAACAATTTATTTATTTCTTAAATTTTAGTTTTCCAATTGCTTGGAAAGTATAGCTACATACCATTTTACTTATATGGTAATAGACACAAATGTGCTTTTATTTTGACAGGAAAATATTTTCAAAAGTAATAATATCGACATATTTACAGAGTGAGATACACAAAAGATGTGAAGCTTTTTGTTGTAGTAACTCAAAATGTGTTTGTGATTTAAAAATGATCTTTAAGTGATATTTATGTATTAGCTAACAAATATATTTATCTGGATATCTCTTATGTTATAGTGAATATTATTATTCAATCAATTAATTTTTTTAAACAATAAGAGATATTATTACCAATACTTATATTTTTACAGGTTTTCATTTCATGGTGAAGATTAATTACTTAATTACAGGAAGAAATCACAGTTGCCTGCTTATCTTCCCAGGGAATCACCAACTGTCTATTTTCTAACATTAAATAAGAAAGCAAGAAGAGTGAATACTGGGAAAACGAACAGGTTGATCATAATGAAGTAATCCAAACCCAGCTCGCTGTCATCAAGTTGATCCCCATTCACAGTTGGAATCTTAGGTCAGGGCAGAACTGCCCCCTTAAGTTTATGAGGCTTTAAATCTTTACCAAAGCAAGAAGCTTCATCGTTCTACCTTGGTGCAACTGAGGGGTTCACACTGTTGACCTAGCATTCAACCGCCCAATCCACTACTCCAGTTACATTGATTTGGGGTAGGCTGACATGCTTCTATTCACATAAGTATATAATTAGAAACTTATTAATTTGTTGTATAATTATTATTTGGAAATATAATTTACAGTATTTACTAATGTCTGAACTACAGTGGTTGCATTTATTATTAAATATGTTTGAAGGCACTATTTAAAAGTTATTACAGCTAAAATATATTACACTGCCCATTATTTAGGAAAACAGTTCTTCAAATGACACATGACATTTTCTGCAGCAGCATCACTTTAATTTCAGAAGTTACACTTATCGTGGAAATAATAATATTTTGGATTCAAAAGACCAAAACAACATAATGGGGAAAATATCGAGAAAAAATAATTTTACAAATAAATGTTATTGTTAGATGCCATCAAATGGGTTCTAACCCACAGTGGCCTTATCCAAAACAGAGGAAACACTGCCCGGTCCTGTGCCATCCTCACAATTGTCCCTATGCTTGAGCCCACTGTTGCAGCCACTGTGCCAATCCATCTCCTTGTGGGCTTTCCTGTTTTCTGCTGCCCCTCTTCTTTACCTACCATGATGTCCTTCTCCAGGGACTGTCCTCTCCTGACAATATGTCCAAAATGTATAAGACAAAGTCTCACCACCTTGGCATCTAAGGAGCACTCTGGCCATACTTCTTCCAAGGCAGATTGGTTTGTCCTTTTAGCAGCCCACAGTTTGTTCAACATTCTTCAGCTACACAACAATTCAAATGTATGGATTCTTCTTTGGTCTTGCTTATTCAATATCCAACTTCCACATGTATATGAGGCCATTTAAAATACCATGGCTTGGGTCAGGAGCACCTTAGTCCTGAAAGTAACATCCTTGCTTTACAAGAAGATTTTGTGCAGCAGACTTACCTAATGCAACTTGTCTTTTGATCTCTTGACTACTGCTTCTATGACCATTGACTGGGGATCCAAGCAAGGCAAAGCCATTGACAACTTCAACTTTTCTCCATTTATCATGATGTTAGACTGATGCAGTTTTGAAGATTTGAGCTTTCTTTATATTGCATTGAATCTATGCAGAAAATAAATAAATGTGTCCAATAAGCAAAATATTTTTGAACTACTGAAAAATAGATTCTTGAAATTATTATAGTTCATTTTCCCTTATCAGATTTAAAAACAATCCCCCAAAGTAGCCATGGTTTCATATAATTCTTCATGAAGTGTACAGATTGGTGAACATGTTTTATATTTCAATATTCATGATCTGTAGAATATTCAAAAATATGCATAAAATTTGGCAAAGACCGGTATTACTGAATTTAAAGAATATTTCCACAAAGTATATGTAAAAATAACTATTTTAGATGCTTTTGTCACATTGTTTTCATTAACCAACATCTAGAAAGAATTGATTTAAAGATAATTTAACACATAAGTTTATTGAATATCTTTAATGGAAAGCACAGTAGTTATACAATAACAAGCTTAAAACTATTTGTTTATAATGTGCTATCTGAAAGATATTTAACTATCATAAAATCAATTTGCTTTCATATTTTTTTAAAAGAAAAATAGTCCTCTCGAGGATATGACACAATGAGCTAATCTCATCTGGAAAGCATTGTACAATTAGTAAATCATATGATCTGAAGTTGTAGGAGGGAGGGATTGATATAAATTGTGAGAATTTGGTTTTCAGAAAGCTATGGATGACAGTGGGAGCCCAAGATTCATTAGTGGGAGCTACGTTCCAATGAACTTCCTCTAACCACAATTAAGGAATGGGAGGATAAAGGTTACTAAACAGATGCATTGGAGAGATAAGTATAGCAGATCAAAGGCATAAATCCAACTTGAACCATTAAAACCTTGCCAGCTTATGTCCCCTCTTATGCTTGCTGCACCTGATTTGGTTTTCAGCATTTTCTGTGATTTTGTTTGGTTTTTATTTGTTCATATTAGAGTATGTCTCAGAAATTTATGTCATTGTAGGTCACACTCTTGAAGTTGTGTTATACATTTTCCTGTGTTTCAGTATATGAAACCCAGAACTGATGAACCTATAGAGACAACAAATATAATTGGGGCTAGCGGAGGGGATGTACAGTGGTGGCTGGGGTGGGTGGAAAAGGGAGAAAGTGCCAAGGAATCCAGGAAGAAAGAGAATGTTTGGAAACTGTGGTGGCAATTGTACAATTCTGCTTGACATGATTGAACTATAGAATGAAATGATATATGTAATAGCTCCCAATTAATAATATAATTTTTTAAATAAAAGAAGCGATCATCCATCTGAATTCTGATGAACAAAAGTGTCAGATGCAATCTAAAGTACCTCCTCTTTGCAGGAAAAAGACCTGTAAAGCATATCAAGCACTTAGCCAAGCCCTTTACAGATGAAGCAAATGTGTGAGGAAACAAGAGAAGATACAAAATGTGTTGGGGCTGTGTAAGCAGGAATATCTTATAAGTAAGAATGTGGGATTTTATTTTATTAGTAAGAGAAAGCTATCCAAATATTCTAACAAACAAGGTATGAACAAATTTGTATTGTAAAATTATGACACTATACAGAGGTAGTAATCTTGAAGACCTGTTAACAACATATTTCTAAAGATAATAACTAGGTGGTGATATTCTGGACTTAGGTGGTGTCAACAGGTATAGAGATAATTGTATAGTTCAGAAAGATAAATGAGAAAAGAGCACCCAAAATGGTGGTAGTGTAAATAGTTAAGTGACATCTAATTATCAAAGGTTGTTAATTCAAACTCACCTAGCATCCCCAAGCACAAAGACATAGAGGTATGTGCCTGTTAAGAGTATAGTAGATTTCACTCTGTCACCTACAGTTCCTATCACCTGAAATGGACTCCACAGCAATTCACAACTTCTTTACTTAAAAAAACAAAAACTAATAATGAAGGGTAAAATTAAAAGGAAAAACAACAAAATCTCTCTTTTAGATGTTTAACTTGAATGGCTTGAAGTGTAACACCATTTACAAACAGGAGGACAGTGTTAAAGGAAATGTAATTGTTTCATTTTGTTTTAAATAATGAATGTCATTTTTAAACAACCCTCTATGAGATAGATTGACATTATGGCTCCAACAACAAGTTTAGGCATAGGACATCTGTAAGGATGGTGCAGTGTTTCATCCTGTTGGGCATTGGGCCACTATGGGTTGGAACTAAATTGACAGCACCTAACAGCAATGATTTTGATTCTCATGTACCGAAGAGACATAAAAATAAAGGTATCTTCCAGGAACTGTCATAGTTCTTAAACAGGAGAAATGAATGAGATTGTGAAAGAGAAATTTGTCATTGAGTGATAACTCCTATTTCCTTCTATAATTAGTGGGGTGGGGGGAGTGGACCTTGTCAAGACAAATACTTGTGAAAACCAAACTTAGCACTGCCAGGGAGTCTATGTAGACTCATATTGACCCCAAGGAGAGAAGAGAGCTGCTCACTTCCTAGGTTAGCAGCCCAATGTTAACCCAGTCTACCAGCCAGACCAAAAAGCAAATCCACTATCATCAAGTCAATTCTGACTCAGAAACCCTATAGAACAGGGTCAAACTGCTCCCGAGACTGAGGTTATAACTCTTTATTGTAGTAGAAATCCTCATTGTTCTCCCATGGAGTAGCTGGTGGTATTGAACTGCTGACCCTGGGGTTGGCCAACAGCCCAACCCATAACCCACTATGACACCATGGCTCCTACTGCACCAACAGGACCAAGAGAAACAAAACAACTTGTGAAGCTCTGGTTCTCACAGGTCTCATTGTATTTAAGAATCAGCATTATTGTAAGATACATGGGGAATGGAGAAAATTAATTTTGAGAAAAGTAGATTAAAAGCAAAACAAAACAAAAACCTGTTGCTGTAAAATCAATGTACTCATTGATAAGAATATACCCATTGAAGTTCAATTGATTCCAACTCATAGCAACCCTATAGGATAAAGTAGGGTTTGTAGGGTTTCTCACTCTATAAATCTATATGGGAGCAGAGTTCTTGGGGGTTCCAGCTGCCAACCTTGTGGTTAGAAGCTCACTAGTTAACCTAACATGCCACCAGGACTCCTAGTTAAATACATCAGAGCACCTAAAATGAATCTATGATAATCATATTCATTTAAGGAACCAAGGAAAGAAAACTAAACTTAATGGAGATTAAGAAAATCTTCTATTGAATGGAAGAAATTCTAGGACACAAGGTTTCTAAAAATTTAATTGTTTCAAGGAGACAAGTATACTCAGCTGTATCAAATGATCCCTTGCCAAGATCAAAAATTAGGCCTGGCACTTTGTGACACGGCAACTTTTAAAAATTAAAAGAATAAGAAACCACAAAATAAGTTCAGTAATGTATGAGCAAAATGGGTAGAAATGGCAACTGTAACACAAGGATGCATGTCTTCTGATATGCCTGTGAAAACAGAAAAGGGAGCATGACATTTAATGGCATTAGGCAGTGTAGACAGTGATGATGAAGTTCTGTTATTTACGTTTTTAATATCTTCTCTAGCTAAAGAGATATAATGTGAAGGAACAAGAAGAGTAAAATTTGGAAATACAAGAAACAAAAACATAAAATCTGAACTATTGTGAGTAATGAAATAAAAATGTATAGAAAATGAATACCTCTGCAATGTAAAAATGAAATCATGATGAAGCCAAATGCCCAGCATTTAGGATTTGCCTGTCAATTCAATTTTTTCTATAGGAAATAATTTACTTTTGAGTTAGTTAGTTTATTGTGCCAACCTGGCTAATAAACACATGTGGGGTTAATATAAGGGTGGAGGAAGGCTCTTGAACCTTGCCTTTCTAGTTCTCAGGTCTCTTGCTTTGTGATGGTTGGACCAGGGTGCAGCCGCTTTTGCGGTTCCCTGCTTCAGTTGGCAAGGCTGACTTTCTTCAAGACATCCCCAAGGAGAAGCTGCATGGACCTACCCCAATGCAGCCCTGAGTGCTGGAGCAGCCATGTGGAGACCCCTGCCAGCGTTAAGATGCTTACACATTCACTGACTCAGCTTTCCTCCTGCAGTCGGCATCATTGCGTCTGTTTTATGAGATGGAGGAGGACTTTTTTGGATTGGTGGTGGACATGGGTTAATCGGTTAATATTGGACTTGTGGGCTTGGGCAGCACTGGGTTGGGATGTTTTCTTGATGAGCCTTTATATAAAACTCTCTCTTATATATGAGTTTCTGTGGATTTGTTTCTCTAAAGTACCCAGACTAACACAACTTTATCGAGAATGAAGAACACACGAGAGTGGCCAAGTTTTACTGAGATTGAAAATGATATCAAAATTCTTAAAGAAACATGAGTAAAATATAAATGCTACAATGTTTCAGAACATTGTTCAGTAACTATTTATACTCAAATCATATGAATTTATTATAGAACCAAGTTATATAAACAATATTCAAAATTTTACATTATTGCCAAAAACAAGACTTTTTTATAAGCCTGAACAGATATTTTCTATAGATGAAATAAGGAAGTTCTCAGATGTTTCAATGAATAATATAACCAGATGTATCTGGGGGTCTAAGCTAAGAAGAAAATGAAGTAAAATGCATGGGTGAAGTAAAGGCATTTGGGAGATCTTATGGTCAAAAATTGTGAAAATTTAGGACAGTGCAAAGAGAAGAATGCTGAGAGTATTTTAGTCAAAAACTAAAGAAATGGCACTATTCTATTCTTGTCATCAATCTCGTCTTATCTTTTTAATTATTTTTAAAAGATCATTTTATTTGGGACTCTTACCGGTCTTATAACAATCCTTACATCAGTTGTATCAAGCATATTTGTAGATATGCCATTATTATTTTCTAAACTTTTACTTTCTACTGAGCTTTTAATATCAGCTTTTTCCCCCTCCCTCCCCGCTCTCATCCTTGTGATCCCTTGATAAATTATAAATTATTATTATTTTCATATCTTACACCGACTGCTTTCTCCCTTTCCCCATGGTTTCTGTTGCTCATCCTCCTGGCGTGTGTG
>NW_022111301.1:9836961-9845615 GCF_000313985.2 Echinops telfairi | reverse complement strand
GCGTGTGTGTGTGTGTGTGTGTGTGTGTGTGTGTGTGTGTGTGGTTATGTTCAATCATTGAGATCAGTTCCCCCTTCATCTCCTGCTTTCCACACCTTTCCATTTCCCTACTGGTATTGTTAATCCCATTCCTGTTCCTGGATTCCTTGTGTCCTGAATTCTTATCTCTTATCTGTACCTGTGTACATGCTCTGGTCTTGCCCACAGTGAAAGGCAGTACTGGGGTCATGGCAGTGGGGGATGAGGAAGCCTCAAGGAACCAACATAATATTATGTGTTTCATCTGGGCCCTGATGACTCATCGCTTCCTTGTGACCCTTCTGTGTGGGGATGTCCCATTTTTTACAAATGGGTTTTGGGTCTCTTCTGGGACATCCCTCATTCTCAACAATATGAGTTGTGTTTTGTTTGTTTGTTTGGGGTCTTCTCATGCCTATTATTTGATCACATCGATACCTCATGATTGCACAGGCTGGTGTGATTCTTCCATGAGGGCTTATTACTTCTCGACTAGATGGCTGCTCATTTAACTTCCATCCTTTAAGACTCCAGACACTATAGCTTTTGACAGTGGGCACCATCCACTTTCTTTACCACATTTTCTAATGCACCCATTTTTACTTCAGTAATCTTGACATGAGGGTGAGCATTTTGTTTCATTTTCTATTGGTAGATATCCATTGTTTCAGCACTACTTGTTAAAGAGGGCATCCACCTCCCACTTGAAGTTTTTGGGGCCCTAGTCAAAGACCACTTTTCTATATGCCAAAGGTGTTATTTCTGGGTATTTGATTCTTTTCTATTTGTGTATCTGTCGTTATACCAATCATTGTACCACACTGTTTTGACCACTGTGGCTATGTAGTAAGTGTTAATGTCAGGGAAAGCAAGCCCTCCAACTTTGTCCTTCTACTTGAGGAGTTCTCTACTAATTCTGGGCTTCTTCCCTCTTCATATGAAATTGGTGATCAGTTTTTTCCAGTTCTTTGAAGAAGGTTATTGGTATTTGAATTAGTATAACCTTAAATCTTTATAGTACCTGGAGTAAGGTTGACATCTTTACCATATTGAGTCTTATCCATGAGCATGGCATATTCTATTTGTGGTGGTCGCTTTTGGTTTCCTATAGGAGGGTCCCATAGTTTTTCTTTATAATTCTTTTGTTCTTTAGGTTAAATATATCCCTAGATATTTCTATTTATTCTTGGTTATTGTAAAGGGTACTGCCTTCTTGACCTCCACTTCCATATTCTACTGGTCAATATTTTGTTAAGAATGTTATCATTTATATTCATTAGAGCTATCATTCTGTAGTTTTCTATTCCTGTGGGATCCTTGCCATGTTTGGGTATCAAAGTTATACTGACTTCGTAGAATGAGTTTGGGGGTGTGCCATCTTTTTCTATGCTCTGGAATAATTTGTGGGGGATCAGTGTCAGCTCTCCCCTGAATGGGATTCTCCTGTGAAGCCATCTAGTCCAGGACCTTTTTATGTTGGTAGTTTCTTGATAGCCGTATATATTTTTTTATTTTGCTATGTGTCTGTTGAGGTTTTCGACCTCTATCTGGGATCTTCTAGGGAGGGATTGTTTTTCCAAGCATTTGTACATGTCTTCCACACCGGTGAATTCATTGGAGTACATGCTTTCCTAGTACTTTGTGATTATCATTTTAATCTAGTTTGGGTGCTTGTGATTTCCCCTATTTCATCCCTTATACTGGCTATTGATGTTTGTTCCTTCCTTACCTTCATTAGACTTGCCAGCAGTCCTTTGATCCTTTCAAAGAACCGGTTTTTGCTGCATTGATTTTTTTATATTGTTCTCTTTTCATCCCACTCATTTAGCCCTGCCCTGATTTTTATTATTTATTTTCTTTTGCTTTTGTAGGGGGTTTTCTGTTGACTCTGCTTTAGTTTCTGGAGGTTTTGTGATTGTGTATCAGTCATAAGTCTCTCTTTCTTTTTTTCCCCCCATTTATGCAATTATTGCTGTCAAGCTATCTTTGATATCTGCTTTTGCTGATCCCATAGGTTTTGATACATTGTGTTCTTTCATTCTCATTAGTTTCAAGAAACATCCTAAATTCCTCTCTAATCTGGGCAAGTACCCATTTGTGTTGCAGAAGAACGTTATTCATCCTCCAATTGTTTGCCCTTGTTTTTCTGGTAGTCTTGTTATTGATTTCCAGCTTTATGGCATGGTGATCTGAGAGGGACAGCTGAATAACCTCACTGTGTCTGAATTTGGTCAGGCCAACTTGTGCTCAGGAATGTGGTCTTTTTTCTAAAATGAGCCATTGTTTTGGCATTTGGATAGAACTCTCCATAAATTTTTATCAGGTCCAGTTGCCTAATTATAGTATTTGGCTCTTTGTGTTAGTCTGAGTAGATGAGAGAAACAAGTTCATAGACACTCATATGCATATAAGAAAGATGTTTATATACAAGAGCAATTGAATATTAAGAAGACATCACAGCCCAGTCCAGATCAAGTTCATAAGTCCAATATTAGCCCATATGTTTGATACCAATCTATAAAGTCTCTCTTCAGATTCACAAAACACATTCAATGACGCCAGATGCAGGAAGATCACAGGCTAGTCGGTTGGAAGTCTTGTGGATTCAGTGATGTTGTAAGCATCTCAGCGCTGGCAGGGATCTCTAGGTGCCTTCTCTGGCTCCAGAGGTCTGGGTGCATCAGGGTAGGATGATGTGGCTTCTCCAGCTTAGGGCACCAGCATAGTTCTATGTTTCTTGTCAGCTACAGTGTCTCCCAGGGAGTGAGCCAAGGAAGAATGTGCCTCTTGCCTCCAAGAAGGAAACTACAGGAGTTCCTAGAATTCTCAGGAGAAGGCCACACCCACCCAGCGATCTCATTGACAGACTCGATTCCACCCCATCACTCTTAATCCTCTCAAGTCCCAAATTGACAACAGATTATGTAACTACCACACTCTGTAACCTACTTGCTGGGCTTCTTTTCGAGTGACCGATTTTTCTCTGATAGCTGTGTATTAAAATCACCTACTATAATTGTTCAATCTGTGATTATTGTTTTCATTTTTTGCATAGTTTTTTGATAAATTTTGCGTCTCTCATTTGGTGTTTGTATGTTTATTATGGTCACTGGTTCCTGGTCTACTGATCCTTTGAGCATTATATAGTTCCCCTCATTGTTTATTGTTATGGTTTGCACCTTTAGGTCAATTTTGTCAGAGATTATGATTACAGCCCTTGCTTTTTTTAAGGTGCCTTTTGCTTGGTAGTCTTCCTGCAGCCTTTTGGTCTTAGTCGACTTTTGTCTGCGAGCTTAAGATGTATCTCTTGCCGGCAACTGATTGATGGGTCATGTTTTCTGAGCCAGTCTGCTAGCCTTTGTCTTTTAATGGATGAGTTGAGGTCATTGGTTTTCAGAGTTATTATCACCACCTGCGGATTAATTGCTCATCTCGTACCTTTTGTGTTGGGTGTTTTCCTATCTACATTTATATCATTTTGGGGTGGGGGTGGGGGGTTCATTCTTGCCTTCTTTTCCTTCTGATGCTATGTTATCTTGGTAATTGTCTTTGGTGACTTGCTTCTGGGTGGAGTTGGGCTATATGGTGGTCTCCTGCTTGTGCTTGATGGATGTTGGTCTTCTAACCATAATGGGTTGGCAAAGCTTTTCTACAGGGTTGGGTAGCTATGGCATATTTTTTTGAGTTTTTCCTTATTTGGGAAGAGTCTTAACTCACTGTCCATCTTAAGAGATAGTTTGGCAGGGTAGAGGATGCTCAGGCCTGCATTTTTTCTTTCAACTTTCAGATGATGTTACTCCACTCTCTCCTTCTCTTCATGGTATCTGCTGATAGGTCTGAGAATATTCTTACATGAGCACCATTATATGTGACCACCTGTTTTTCTCTTGATACTCTTAAAATTTTCTCTTTTTCTTTGAAGTTGGATAATTGAATCATTATATGCCTTGGTGAGTACTTCCTAGGGTGTCCTCTATACATCCTGTATTAGTGTCTGATTCTCATTCATTCAGGTGGGGAAGTTTGCTTCTAGAAATTTGTTCACTAATTTAGCTGTTGACTTCTTCATTTTATCTTGTTTTTGTAGACCAATTGTTTGAATATTGGTCCTCTTTAATGTATGTCATTGAACTTGGGTTTTCTTCTGCCTCTTTGATTATCTTGTTTAATTTTCATTCCCATTTGTTGAAGTCTGCCTGAATATTCTAAAGGTCATTGGTTTGATTCTCAGCATCATCTAGTTTGTTGGTGAGGTCGGTGCTTTGTTTCTGTTACCTCATCCCTTAGTTCATGTATTTCCCTTTGGTGCATTGACTTCCTCCCCTATATATTGGACTTTATCCCCTTTATCATGTACTTCATCTCCCACATTGCATCCTTAATCTACATTGCCTCCACATACCCTGTGTTACTCCAAGCAGTATTCTGAAGATTTCTTTTTGTGGCAGATCAGGGTCTGATTCTTTTAAGATTGTCTTTAGGTTTACAACTTCCTTCATTGTTGCATTTTGTTTTCCTACTTTTCTTGCTGAGATTGTTGAAGTATGCCACTGTTTGCATGTCATTTTGGACCAGGTCACCATGTTTCTGGAGACCAAGGGGTCTTGAGCTTTTTTTCTGTTTGACTGGAAATAGTGTTTTCTTGGACAACTTCTGGTCTACAATGGTGGTGGGTTGGACTGCTATATAGGTAGGGTGCCATGGCTACTCAGTGGCCACTGGCAGTGGGGGGGCTTGGCATTGAGGCTAAGACACTCGACTGTCGGCTTGCTACTGGCCAGGTTTGGGTTGGACTACAGTGCAGGAAAAGGCCTGGTCTGGAATTTCTGGCCACAATTTGTAGCCTTTTAAAGACAATGTGGAACTGAGAACTGGATTTTGATGTCGGCTTTTAGCTATCAGAACCTATTTACTTTTCTCATTTTGTTATGTTAAAGTTCTAGGCTTTGCTCTGGAAATTAAAACTGCTATGTTAATGTTGTCCTAAAGGACAGGACAGAGTTCTGGCCACTTACATTCAAATTTACACAAAGGACCACAGCCTGGATTTGAGAGCATTTTATTTTTTTCTTAAAAAAAAAAAGTCCCCCTTTTTATAATAGGCTTATAGTGTGCCCTAGTGTCGGGGCTGTGCCTTGCTGTGCCATAGGAAAGGTGTCCATATTAAATGAGTGGGTTTGGGGAACCGAATTCTCCCTCGGTTGCACTCCTGTGTCACTCCCATCACTGTCCTGCACAGTCTGCCAGTTGTACTGTGGAAAACTGCATTCTGTCACAGGTAAATAGCCTAGGGGCTCTTCAATTGCTGTAATTATAATCTAATCATCTATCGTTACCCAAGCAGGCAGGTGAGGAGCTGGTGAGAGAGGGAAACAGGGGTGGCTGATGTAGTCACTCCACTCCTGTACCGCAAGTGCTGGGAGGATAGCAGAGTGGAACTGTGGCATGAGGTCTTGTGGCTAGTTCTTAGAGGCTCTCCTGGAGTCTCAGATTATGACCACATTTGGATTTTCAGTTGGTGAGATATGCTCTGAAGCAGCTCGGGTCACTGGTCAGCTGTGGTGCTGATGTTCTGAAACTTGAGAAAAGAATCTGCTTTTGATATAGGCTTGGTTTGTCTGAGTCTCCTTCAAAGGCATACATAGTCACAAGAGGGTGGGGTCTCATGGAAAGAGGATTGGCTTCAAAGGGGATATAAATTTATTTGAAACCAAAGGAGAATGTAAACAGTAAGAAGTAAACAAGCCTGTGGTTTGGGTAGAGATTGTTACTTTTTGTTGTTGTTGCTAGATTGGTATATAGAAGTGTCTGCTATATGGACTAGAGAGGTACATATGGGGGTAGAGACACTGAGGGAGAGGAAGTAGGGGGACACTAAGAAAAACAATAAAGTAGCAAAAGTGTTGTTTGGGCTGAAGGGTGTCTGCACCAGGTTGCTAAAGTGGGATGCTATGCACTCAGAGGCCAGAGGAAAGGGGCATGTACATGTGGGAAAGGGATGTGGAATTGATCTCCTGCCAGGTAGGAGTGAGCTCTGAAGCAACTTATACCCCTGGTGAGTGGTGAAGGTGGGAAGTGTTTCTGATATCCAACGAGAAAGAGATGGATCTGGTTTTTGTGGGTGTGGTTTGCCTGTGTGGGCCTTGGAGGCTCCTAGGGCTGAGGGAGCTTGGGACTCCTTAAAGAGAGGATGTGGAGATTAAAATGGGATAAAGATCCATTTATAATAAAATAATATAAAGTAAAGCCAAGGAGCAAAAATCAAGCTATGTTTTGGGTGGGATTGCCACTTCCTTGGCTGGTAGGGCACATAGATGCATGTACCAGGTGTGGTAGGATGGTGTCATAGGATGGGATGGGAGTAGGGGTGGAGGGGGATGGGTGTCAATGGAAAAGAAGGTAACGAAGAAACTAAGATAAATTACAAAGTGAAAAAGGCTTTGCTTGGATGGTCAGTGGTAGAAAGGAGCCAGAAAAACTCAGACAATGTTTCTGATCTCTGATTTTTGTGTGTGTTTTTTTTTAAGAAAGAATAAAACAAATAAAGCAAAAATTCACTTAGCAACTTCTACGTGACTTACAGAGGCATTCCTCTCATGCTTGTACCTTGAAGCCATATTTAAACTCTTAGTCTCAGTGTTGTTTTAAATCAGATATTTGACTTTAGGTTTTTAAAATTATGTGTGGATTAAAGTACAGTTAAGTATTTTTCTATGACATACAGAAAAAGAGGCATACAGATTCATTTTATCTGTAAGCTTGTTAGATATGCACATTTACTTTATTGGCACATCTTTTGCTTTACTTAAATTACATGGAAATTATTAAATGTTTATAATTCTATAAAAGTTCCTAGTTAACAAATATAATTTTGAGAATATTGTATTTTATTTTGCCTTTTCCACCATTATAACCAGCTTGCTGGCTCATATTTGCTGAAAATATTTGTTAAACAAGTGAACATATTCAGTCATATCAACTCCATTTATTGTCAAGAAACTGAGACTCTGTTCAATTAAAAGGACAAAAACAATTAAATTTGTTCTCCAGTTGTCCTTATCCAAGGTGATTTATTCTACACCTTTCAGTTTTAAGTTAATGTATTTTAATATAAATGATAAATCCAAAGGTATTCTGATCTGGGATTTCTCTCACTATAACTGAGAACATAATAAAAATTGTATGCTAACATGACAGCATTCTTGTCTTTCAAAAAGAATGTAGAAATAAAGAAGACAGACATAAATAGAACTTTTCCAGTATATGTCAAAGTAAAACAATAACCAGTAGTTGTAGAACAATATAAATTATTTTACAAGGAGACAGTTTCTTGGTGTATTTGAGTATATATGTTTTAGACATTTTAAGAAATACAGAAAGGTAGGCAATAAGCCTTCTCTTAAGAAAATGAAGATGGCAGCGGTCTGGGCAGTGTTGTCTTCTGTTGTCTGCTATCTCCATGAGTCAGAACTGAAATGAGGGCGTCTAACAAAAAAGCAGGTGTTAAGGATACAAGTCTTTTGTATTCAGCGCCATGGTAATCATTTATTTTAGATAATTTAATACCAGACTATGGTATTAAAGACTGTGTAGACTAAAGATGTCACAAATGTCAAAATGTTCCTAGTTATTATTTCACAACATTCTCTGATTTTTCCTCCCCTTACTCTATGAAGGGGTACCACCCAAAACCTTGAATTTTTTCCAAGCTGTGTATTTAAATTTATTTCAAAACAAACTTCACCTTCAAAGTACTCTCTAATATTCTTAATGCATTTGTCAAATCTGAAATTCCATTCTTGGAAACATTTTTTCTAACACATCTGCTTGGATGGCTGACAGCACCTCCCTCATTGTTTTCTTTACCTCTTCTACAGTGTCAAATCACTGTCCTTGCATGTCACTCTGTATTTTCAGAAACAAAAACAAGTTGTATGGAGCAAGGTGAGGTATGTAAGGTACCTGGGACAAGAGAGCCATGCTGTTTTTTGGTGAAAGATGGCACACTGAGATGGATGCGTGAGCAGGTGCATTGTTGTGGTGCCAAAACCTGACCCCCTCTGACACAAATCAGGTCTTCTTTGTCACACACTGTTGTGGTCTCTTTTCAGAACCTCTAAATATAAAGCTTGATGAACAGCCTGACTGGTGGAACAAACCCCAAATTCACTATCTCCCTAACACCAAAAAAAAAAAAAAATGAGCATAATTTTGTTCTCTGATTTCACTTGATGAACTTTTGAGGGGTGAGGTGATGATGGTGTCTTCCACTGGCTTGATTTCTCTTTGGTTTGGGGGTTGTAAAAATAGAACAATGTCTCATCACCAGTAAGGACCTTGGGAAAAATCTGAGTCACTTCAGAGCTGTTCTTTCAAAGCACATGTTTCCACTCTGTTTTTCCGATTTGGGGGAAGTACCCCCTGATATATTCTCACAACTCTGTGTTTCACAACTCAAGATGTTTTAATGAATTGGCTCAACAATTGGTTGTGTTGTTTTTGTTAGGGGTTTTGTGTCAGTTCCAACTCATTGAGACTATATATATATATATATATATATATATATACAATAGGATGGGGTGACAGGCATGGATGAGGAGACTTTCATCTTTTTTGGACATGTTATCAGGAGAGAG
>NW_022111301.1:9823429-9835428 GCF_000313985.2 Echinops telfairi | reverse complement strand
CCAATAGTTCTTTCATATTTCATCCCCTGACTATTATGGTTGTTATCTTACCTCATTAACCTAGTTAGACATGAGTATGCTCAGGTGTATAACTAAGACTGATTGATGCATGAAAGCCAAGATAGATAACCCTTCAAAAACAGTAACGGGATTAATGATTCCCTGGAGGTTTTAGAGGGGGTATCTGATAGCAAGATGACTGTATAATCCCACTTGAGGGGAACAAATAACAGAATTGTAGGTGAAAGGATATATTGGACATTGCAAAGCAGGGATAATAATAATAAAACTTTATGACATAGATAACATAACAATAAGGGTGCCTGGGGGGTAGAGTGGGGAGGGATGGGATAAAAGGGAGCTGATATCAAGGAGTCCAAGAATAATGAAATGTTTTGAAATTGATGGTGGCAGCAATTGTATAATTATGCATGATTTAATTGAAATACAGACGGTTACAATATCTGTAAGAGCACCCAATAAAATTATTAAAAATAAAATAAATACATAGCATTGAAAAAAATGTTCCATTTTGTGGGGGTATTATGGGTCAAAGCACCGCTACTGTGTTACCCCATCTTATCAGCACCTTTCTCTTTGTCACTTCCCTGCTACTAAGCATGATATCCTCCAGAGATTGCTCTCTCCTGATAACATGTCCAAAAAAGATGAAAGTCTCCTCATCCATGCCTGTAAGAAGCATTCTAATTGTACTTCTTTCAAGACAGATTTTTATTTTAAATAGTCCATGGTACTTTAAATACTCCTCTCCAGCATCGTAATTCAAATGCTTGCATTCAGCTTCAATTTTCCTTTTTCAATGCCCAACATTCACAGGCATATGAGATCATTTGAAAATACCTGTGGCTGTGAATACTGTTACATCCCAATTTTGAACTCCTGCCATTTGTCTAGAGGATTCTCCTCAGTCACAAGGCTTTGGAAGCTGTTGAAATCACGGGATAGGTGATAAACTATAACTCATATCCAAAAGAACTAGATGTCAAGCAGAGGTGAGCCAAATGCAAGGTCCAGAACCAGAGTCAGACATGCCCCAAATTCAGAGCAGCTCGTTTTGCTTCTGCCAACACTCAGTCAGAAAGCAGAGGTCAGAGAAAAGGAAATGATCTGATGGAGTTGTGCTTGTCCTTTAGCACATCATGCCCCAAGGAAACAAAGCACATGACTTGCATAATCCTGTGTATTAGTATACCAGAGAACTCTCTCCAAAATGAGATTATAGCCACAAGTAGAGAGTGTTGAATTTAGACTACATCACAAAGGGATTATGGCTAGCAGGCCATATTTAGTAAGTGCATACAACTCAAGCTACCCCTTAGTTCTCCTAGCCATCAACCCATTCATACTTGTGAAATTAACTTCCTCTTCCTAATTATAGTATTAGTGCAAAGCAGTCATTTACTATTAGTCCTGTAGTATGACAACACTTACTGAGGCTGAGATGATTCAGCGATTAGCCATTCAAGCCTCTTGTAACTGAACATATGACCTGGTCAGTTTCTTCAAAAGGTTTCTCAACTTCACATGCCCTGCTCTCTGTTAAATTTAACTGAGAGACTCTAAGTTTCTCTAAAGGAATGAGTATAATATCAGATTTCATTACTGTCAGCTATTATTTCTCCTTCCTTCCACTTGTCATTTAGTTTTGTCCAAATTTAAATTTTCCTACTTTGAAAATGGACATTAGATTCAGCTGGTATGGCATATCATAGTATTGATATCAAAACTAGTCTAGCAAGTACTTAACCGTTTCGTGTTGGTTGGAGTTAATAGGTACAAGACTGGTTAACTATTTCAAACACCAGGCAATACAACACTACTCATAGTCAACTCTGCTATTTCCAGATAAGGAGAAGGTACAGTCCATCCCCATCAGGTCTTGGGAATTCAGCCATACACATTTAAGGCAATAGTTACAGTCTCACACCTGCTAATGGCACTTTCCACTGAATTGCTGGTCCTGGGATTTCAGTACCCAGCACAAATAAGACAATTTCTCCCCGATTCTCCAAAGAAATGTAGGAATCCAACCATTGGTCAGCTTCCTTTATCCCCCTCATATGGAGTGTTTCCTCACATGGTGGTCAGCCTTTAGAATGACGTCTATTGTAAAGTGTCTGTTCATGTACTTTGTCCATCTTTTGTTGTATTTTTTTTCTTATTGAGGTGTTTCTATACATTTATGTATTGAGAGTTCTATACATTTTAGTAATTAGTCCTTGTCTGTTATGTCTTTGCTAAAGACTTTGTTTTAATAAATGTAGGCTTTTGTTTTATTATTTTGATGAAATCTTTTAAGTGTATATTTTTAATAGGTCCCAGTAATATTTTTTTTTGTCTTTTACTGTATGTAGTTCACTTGGTAGTCTGTGTAAGCTCTTGTATAGGGCCCTTATGTTTGTCCTAATTTTCTGCTAATAGCTTGAGGTTTACATTTACGTCTCTAATCTATCTTGAGTACATTTTTGTGTATGGGGTGAGGTATGGGTCCTGTTTCATTCTTCTTCAGATGGATATAAAATTTTCCCAGCACCATTTGTTTAAGAAATTGTCCTTATCCCATTTAATATTTTTGGTTCTTTATTGAGTATCAGTTTTCCATAGCTGAATGCTTTGGTTTCTGAGTTTTTTGCCCTGCTCCATTGGTCTAGTAGTTCTACAGTATGCTATTAGTATATCAGTACCAGGCTCTTTGGCTGACTGTGACTGTATACTAAGTCTTGGGGTTGGGTAGTGCAATATCTCCTACTTTGTTTTTCTCTGTGAGAAGTTATTTGCTTATCCTAGGTATGTTTCATTTCCATATGTATTTGGTAATTAGTTTTTCCATTGCTTTAAAAAATGACATTGGAATTTGGATTGGCACTGCAACCCACATGGTTACCAGTTCAAAACCACTAGCAGTTCCATGGGAGAAAGACTGGGCTTTCTACTCCCATAAACAATTACAGTCTTAGAAACTGTAAGCAACTCCACAGAGGAGTTGCTATAAATCAGTATTGACTCAATGGCAGTGAGTTTGATTCGATTTGTTTGTAGTCAATATGGACATTTTTATATGGACAATATGAAGTGTCCCTATCAATGAACACAAGATATGCTTTCATTAGTGTAGATGGCATTTGGTTTCTTGTGATACTCTTCTATAGTATTTTTTTTTTAACACAGGTCTTTTGTTTCTTTGGTTAGGTTTATTCCCAGGTACTTTACCTTTCGTGTGGCTATTGTCAGTGGTATTATTTTCTTGACAGCGTTTTGGGGGCTCTCATTGCTGTTACGCAGGAATCCAATTGATTTATGTTTGTTGATCTTTATCCTGATACTCTACCAAATCCCTCAAGGTTTCCAATAGTCTTTTTGTGGAGCTGTTAGGGTTTTCTATAAGGCACCCTGGTGGCCTAGCGGTTACACATTGGGCTATAGTCCACAGGGTGGGCGGTTTGAAACCACAAGCAGCTCCTCGGGAAAAAGATGGGACTTTCAAGCTCTGTAAAAAATTACAGTCGTAGAAACTCACAGAAGCAGATCTACTTTGTCCCACAGGGTCTCTGTGGGTTGGCAACCACTCAATGGCAGGGAGGGAGAAATTGTGTGATCTCTATAGAACGTCATTAAGTATACAAATAACTAGACCTCCTTTTTTATTTGCCCAGTTGCATTCCCTTGATTTCATTTTGTTTTCTAATGTTTCAGGCTAGGACTTCCAGCACAATGTTGAATAGAGTGGCTATTAAGGGAACCCTTGTCTGGTTCCTGTTTTCAGGAGAAATGCTTTCAGTTTTTCCTCATTAAGGGTGATATTTATCATGTGTTTTAATATATGGCCTTTATTGTGTTGAGGAGATTCCTTTCTATTATCTTACTGAATGTTTTTATTAGTATTGGGTGTTGGATATTGTCACATGTCTTTTCTCTATCTTTGATGTTGTCATGTAGTTCTTATTCTGTATCTTGTCTTCAGTAATTACATTGATTGCTTTTGAATTTTAAACAGTCCTTGCATCCCTGGTATGAATCCTATTTGGCCTTGATGAATTATTTTTTGATACATTGTTGGATTCTGTTGGCCAGAAATGTGTTGAGGATTTTTGCATCTATTCTCATGAGGGATATCGGTCTGTAGTTTCCTGTCTTTGTGGAGTCTTTGCCTCATTTTTGAATCAGGGTTATTCTGGCTTCATAGAATGATTTTGGGAGTTTTCTGTTTCTTTCTCTATCCTAGAATAGTCCCTGTAGAACTGATGATAACTATTCCCTGGAAACTTGGTAGAATTCACCTTTGAAGCCATGTATCCCCTGACTTTTGTTGATGGAAGATTTCTTCTCTATTTCTTCTTATGTGTCTGTTCAGGTTTGGTACATTGTCTGCATTAGTTTGGGTAGATGATGTATTTCTAGGTATTTGTCCATTTCTTTTAGATTATTAAACTTGATAAAGTGTTTCTTAATTATTACTCGTTTTATTTCATTTGGATATGTTGGGACAGCAACCTTTTCATATCTAATTAAAGATATTTGCATCTTCTCTTTCTTTTCTTTTGTTAAGTTTGCCAGTAGTTTGTTAATTTTGCTAATCCATTAAAAAAAAACCACTTACCTTGATTTTTCTCCATTCTTCTTTTGTTTTCAAGTTTAGCATGTTTGCTCTAATTTTTATGATGTTTTTCTTCTGTTGTTGGATGGACTCTTTATATTTCTACTACTTCCAAGTTGCCTAATAACTATCACTTTGGGGCTATCATATATTTGCCACCTGATGTTATATTTTTTGCTTACTTTTTTATGCCATAGTTCTGTAGGTTATGTTTGCTTTAGTGAATAAGTACAAAGTCTAAAGTGCTTCAAAAATTACCAGAAACAAAATCTTAGGTACATCTTTCTAACTTAAAGAAATCCAAGTTCCTGACTTGGTGGCCTAACCAGCTAGAGAAATGAACTTGAAATTTATGGAATCTCCTAAATCAATCACTGATAACCCTACCTTCTGATATGTAATTCACCTGCAAGTGCAATTTGATTATCCCTACATGTGCTACTTGTTATATATTTTCATCTGAATTCTGTTAATTGCCTATCTAGTTACCTTTTGCATTTTAGGTGGATATGCACTTGAATTAAGAATGCTTCTGATGGATTGTCACAACCCAGGGAAGTGCTGATAATCTATTGCTCTATTGCATATGCCACAAGAGCCCCCGTTAGAAACAATCACTTAGCTGCCTCCCACTTTAAACTTTTGTAAGCTTCTAACTCTTGCAATTAAAGTCAAATTATAGACTTCCCTTCAGTAACGTGATTACTTTTATTACCTCATTTTAATGTTACTTTGAATCTAGTTAAATAATTACTTATGTGACACCCAGTTACTAAAACAATACTTGCACTTGTCTTTCAGAGAAAATAGATATTTTGTAGCAATGTACAAAGTCTTTCTTTGAGATTTAGGTGGGTGGTGCTGATAAAGTTATGACAAACTAGTTGACAGTGCAGCATTACATATTGTAAAATCAATGTAAGAAAGAAAGTCTTTAGTCTAACACTCAGGTTATGCTTAGTCATTTCTGAGAACTTTAATTCCTACTTATGTTATAGCAGAATTTGAAACAGTCTCTGAGACAATTTTCAGTCACTATGCGACAACTAGTGAAGAAAGCTACTGAGAAATGGGAGCACAGAAGCTATGCTTAAATTCTTTGGCGAAAGAGTCCCAGACTTAACCCTTTAGTTTTACTAGCCCAGAAAGGTAGATTCTGTGTAGCAGTCATCAACACTTCTTGCATAACATAAATTAATAATACAAGGAAGGTAGATAGGCCATAAACAGAATGAGACAATGGGACACATAGTTGCAAACTATAACAGCCAATAGGTACCAAACTTATTGTAGTATCTAACATCAAAAGCAGGTACATGAGCTAGGCCAACTTTAAAAGGAATAGTATTATCTTAATTTGTGTTCCACTCAGCACTGACCAAGGTTGTGATCATAGGCTCTAATCATCACTATGATGTCTCTTGATTAGGACAGATGAGATGATATCCAGTGAAAACCAGTAATGTGATCCTGCAATGGCCACCATCTTAAACACAGTCAAAGCCAAAGTTAAATATCAATGTGCTGTTTTCAACCTCTAATCAAGAAGAATAACTACATCAGTTTCAAAAACCAAAAGGCATTTGTTTTTCAAAAAGCTGCAGCTCACAGAGTCCTGCCTCCATCCTATGACTTGAATCTGTCTAAAAGCCCTCTTCATTCCTTTATTTTCTTTCACTGTCCTCCTGTCTCACGATCATGCTAGAGGAAAGTATAGGGATGCATATATATAAATATATGATTAATTTATAGTGGAAGGGATAGAGGCCAATGTACATATATTTATATATTAAATATTAAGATAGCAGACTGACTATGGGCCTCTACTCAAGTACTCCCTAAACACAAGAACACTTTGTTCTAATAGCCGGGCACTCTTTGATATTGCCTTCCCAACATGATCACTGAAGACAAAAATGGGTGCATAGGCAAATGTGGTGAAGAAAGTGGATGGTGCCTGGCTATCAAAAGATATAGTGTCTGGGGTCTTAACAGCTTGAAGTTAAAAAAACATCCATCTAGCAGGGAAGCAAATAAGCCCACAAGGAAAAAGAACACCTGCCCATGTGCTCATGAGGTGTTGATGGGATCAGGTATCCAGTATCAAAATATCCCAAACAAACAATTATATCGATGTGAATAAGGGGTGGAGTAGAGACCCAAAGTCCATCTGTAGACAATTGGACACCCTCCTCCCCCAACACACACAGAAGAGTTATAAGGAACAGACATTCAATCAGGATACAATATAGCACCAATGAAAATACATAATTCCTCTAGTTCCTAAATGCTTCTACGCCCCTCCCCCACTACCATGACCCAGCTCTACTTTATAAATCTAGCTAGACCAGAGTACATACATTGGTACAGCTAAGAGATCTTGACACATGGCATTTATGACAGAAAAAAACCTCAGGAACAGTAGTGGGAGTAGTGATATCATGAGGGTAGGAGGATGGTGGGGCTGGGCTTGGCAGAAGGAATAGAAAGGGGGAACACATCACAAGGTTTTATATATAGCCCATCACCCAGGGAGACAAGTAACAGAAATTTGAGTGAAGGGAGACAATGGACAGTGTAAGAAACAAATAACAATTAATACAATTGATCAAGGAGTCAAGACAGTGGGAGGGTGGGGGTGGGAGAGAAAAATGAGCTGCTGATACCAAGGGCTCAAGTAGAAAGAAAATGTTTTGGAAACATTGATGACAACATATGTACAAGTGTTCTTAATACAATTGAATGATGGATTGTCATAAGATTTGTAAGAGCCCCCCAATAACATGATCAATAAATAAATAAAAATAAAAGTCATCTTCAGTACTCTGTCTACACACAGATTTCTAATCACTAAACTACACAGCTGACCAGGGTAAATTTTAGAAAAATCAGGGGGATAACAAAGTAGAAGAGGAAGACATATAAAGTAGGTTAGATAAATTTGTACTCATATAAGCAGGGCGATGATGCCTATGTCCCACATTAGCAATCCAAACCCACTAGTCACTAGACCCTTCTATGTGGAGTAGGGAGGCCACACTTTCTAGTTTGTGTGTGGGTGTGATATACTTTACCTCCTTAATCATGGTTTGTTTGGGTTTTTTTAAGTGGTGTATTAAGTCTGCAAGGAGTGTGACTCAAATCCACTAGTTGCTCCATTGGAGAAAGATGAGACAGCATTTTTAATGCCTTGAAACCCCGTAGTAGGGTCTATTTGGAGCAGTAGGTTTGGGATTTGGGGGGTGGGGTGGTGAGGGGTTGTTTAAATTAAAGATATTACCCTTCTTAGGAAAATTAGTGTACACTGAATTAATGTTCTATGCATGTTACCTATGATGCCACCATTGATTTATATACCAGGGCTTATCTGTCAGTTTCTTGTATTGTGGTGTCTTGTGTGTTTCTGGAAGCTATGTCACTGGTATTTCAAATGATAGAAGGATGACCAAAAGGGAGCGGGTTTCAGTGGAGTTTCCAGACTAAGAATAAAGTACAAACTATGAGGAATGGATTGACTTGCTACTTCTGACTTGCCAGGGAAAACCTTATGGACAGAATTGAAACATTGTCAGATGTTGAAAACCTCACGAAAAGAAGTAGGAAGAACATTGTCAGAAAGTACCAGAAGATAAGCCTATCAAGTTGGAAGGCAGTCAAGGTATTACTGAGGACAAGTTGCCTTCTCAAAGTAGAGTCAACCATAATGACGTGGATGGAATAAACTCTGTGGAAGTAAAGCCTTTGCGATTTTCATTTGCTGATAAGGCACTATTGAAATGAAGAAACAACTGCAAAAGTCATTTAATAATTGGAACTTGGAATGAGCACTGGATTACACATGCATTCATGCTAGAAAATTTGCAAGACAGCTACTTGGTTAATTGACTGGAAGAGATTCATATTTGTACCCATTTCAAAGAAAAGTGACCCAGAAGAATACTCAATATATAGAACAAATCATTGATCTCACATAAATAGTTCTTAAGTTCATCCAACATGGTTAGCAGCAGTACATTACAGGGTGCTGGCAGAGGTTCAGGCTGGATTCAGAAGAGGACGTGGAACAAGGAACATTACGGACATCAGGTGGATCTTTGCTGAATTCATAGAATACCAGCAAGATGTTTACTTGTGCTTTATCGACTAGGCATTGGACTGTTTGGATCATAACAAACTATAGATCGCCTTGAGAAGAATGAGAATTTCAGAACACCTGTGCTAATGTGGAACTTCTACATGCATTGAGGTGGTTGTGGGACCAAAACAAGAGAATACTGTACGACTTGAAATCAGGAAAGCTGTGTTTTAGTAATGTGTCCTCTCACCATAATTATTCAATCTTTATCCTGAGAAAATCATCAGATTAACTGGACTATATGAAGAAGAATATGGCATGAGAATTGGAGGAAGGGCTATTAGCAACCTGTGATATGCTGATAAGACAATCTTGCTTGCTGAAAGTGAGGAGGACTTGAAATGTGCTCCTGAGGACCAAAGATTGAAGTGTTCGGTGTGGATTTCAACTCAATGTGAGGAAAACAAAAATACAGCTGGACCGATAGGTAACATCAGGTTAATAGAGAAGAGACTAAAGTGCTTATTGCTCAGCTCCACTAGCAAAAATCAAGGAGGCAGCAGCCGAAAGGTCAAGTACAACAATTCATTGAGTAAATCTGCTGCACCTCTTTAAAGTGCTCGGATTGTGAGAAGAGTTGTATGAGCCCCTAATAAAACGATTAAAAAAAAGTGTTGAAAAACAAGACTATAGCTTTCAGGACTAAGGTACACCTGACCAAAGCCAGGGCATTTTCAATAGCCATATATACATGTGAAAATTGGATATTAAATAAAGAAGGCCTAAGAAAAAAATATGCATTTGAATTATGGTGTCAGTAAAGAATATTTAAAGTACCATGAACTGTCAAAAGAACAAACAAATCTGTCTTAAAAGAAGTACAGGATGTCCCTTAGAGGCAGGTTGGCGAGACTTCCTCGCAGTTACGTTGGGCATTTTCCCAACATAGTACAGTTCCTGGACAAGGACCCCATGATTGGTAAAACAGTGGGCAGAGAGACAGGAAGACCTTCAAGAAACTGTATTGACACAGAGGCTGCATTGGGGGGTTCAAACAAGAAGAATTGTGAGGACGGTACAGGATGGGCATCGTTTCACTATGTCATACATACACAGGGTAGTCATACATCAGAACTGAGTTGATGACACCTAACAGCAGCCTTTTATAAATGCCATGAGATCGCCTTACTAACTAGAAGAGTATAAAGCAGAGCTAGTCTTTAGAATCAAAAATTTGATTTCCCTATACTGAAAATCCCCTCGATCCACAAAGGAACCTTAGGGCTGAAGAAAGCAAGACACAGTGAAAGATGGTGTACTTGTCAGTCCAAGAAGTGATAATTATGCGCCTTTGGGCAGATGGCGAGTTGGTGGATTTAAAATAACTTTAGCACCAGCTTGTACCTGAGTGTACTGGGTGAGGCCTGAGTGTGACCCATGACGGTCTGTACACACGCCCAACTCAGAAAGCATGAGCATTGGTAGAATGGCCTTAAGAGAGCCCTAAATAGAAGGTAGCATAATAAGAGCTGGCAACAGTAGATAGGGAGGCACAACAATAAGATTGAAGGTAGGAGTGACATAGTCTAGCAAGAGTTCAGCATCTAACCTAAACCAGTGTTGTCACCCAACTATCACAATGCAGAAATATATGCATGTTTCCTCTTTTGAGAATATGTTGTTGATTTTTTATAATCTCTAAATAATAATAATGGCATTCACTTGGCCAAAGGTTGTGTCTCATGCATCATGTCTCCAGCTGCATAAAATGACACTCACAGGACATTTGATTTCATTTCTAACAGTGTTATGATTGCCTCAAAATTTGTTGCACAGCCTGTATACATGTGCAATTCAGATATACAGACATGTGTATTATGCAGTGTTACTGCCTAATCAACGTATCTCCCTGTCCGACCTATCACTAGATCTGAAAATTGATTGTTGTGCAAAGCAATTTCACTTCACCACAGACAAATACTCAAATTAAATGGAGATACAAATTATTGCTGAATTTGTTTTGTTCAATGTGATTAATGGTGCTCACAATGTCCTTGTAATCAGCTTCCAATTTGTCCCTGTTTACTCTGACACTGCAAAATTAGGTGTTTGCATTCATCCTTTACATTGTCATTAGTCAAGAGTAAATTTGGTTTTGCCTCCTGAACAATTTCGCAGATAATGCAGCAGTTTTACTTAATACCCTTCCTAAAGTAGCAAAATTGCTAATTTCATTAAATCTTGACCATTGAGTAAAGTTGGTTTTTTTAATTTCAATGTGATCCACACAAGAAACCAAACCAACAAAAGCGAAAGCATCTCACATCCGTCAAGTCCACTCTGACTCGCAGTGACTCTCTAAGGCGAAGTGGAGCTGCACTTTGAGTTTGCAGACTGAATCTTGACAGGCACAGAAAGCCTCATCTTTCATCCTTCAGTACAGTGAAAGTTATGAAAATTTCAGTGAGATGAAAAAGGGTTTGCAAAAGCACTTTTCCCGTACTTGAGTGTGCTGTTTATCTTAAGGAGAATGCCACTTTCTCCTAGAATACCGCTTTTCACTTGACAGAAAATTTGACAGGAAAACAAGATTATACAGAATTGGATTTTTACACACTTAAATATAAACCATGTTAACTCTCATTTCAATGAAAGCTTTTTTTAATTGTCTTCTGCCAACATGTACCTGCTACTATGAGCAAGAACTACCCAAGCCGTATAGATATATAATGTTACCAATGTTCTAATAACAAATACAATTTTAATACTGTTTTATAAAGTGTATCAAAATTTAGAAAAATTCCACTTTTCCGTGAACCGATATTCCATAAATGACCATAAAGTAATGTACAGAACTATGAGTAAAAGATCTAATCAAAGTACAAGATAGACAAGTGAATACTAATATAACAGAGTTCAAAATTTACTGATAGGCTTTCAGATGCCACATAACAAATAAACTTTGTAACACCACTACTTAGGGAATTTTGGTATAATTACCAGCATAATTTGAGGTGATTTAAATACTCCTCTCTTTTCAACTGCACGTCAAGGAAATATTCTTCATGTTTTGATTGCTCAGAGATAATGTGTGAAAATTCCTTATTCACTATTGTGCCCTTTCTAACACTTATGTGCAATTCATGCTAAGAAACTCTGCCTACAATTCTGGTTCTTGAGGACACTACTACAAGAAACGAAGGGAGACCTCAACAAATGAAAGAATATCCTATGCTCATGGATCGGAAGACTCAATATAGTCAAAATGGCAGTTCTGCCAAAGGCACTATATAAGTTTAATGCAATCCC
>NW_022111301.1:9793878-9819761 GCF_000313985.2 Echinops telfairi | reverse complement strand
GTTTTGAGAATGATGTACAAATGCACTTTACACAATTGATGTATGTATGGATTGTGATAAGAGTTGTATGAGCCCCTAATAAAATGTTTTAAAAAAAATCCGGTTCTTGAATTTGGTAAATCCTTCTGATTGGAATATTTGAATTTATAAGTGTGCTCATTCTTGGTTTCCACTTCTAACACTCTAAATTTTAGTTGGAAACTCTAGTACGTAGAGTTTCTCTTAATACAAACGTTGTTGTTTAGTGCCTCTGAGTCTGTTCCAATGCATAGTGACTAAGTCCTGCACACGCCCTCCCCCAAATATTGTTATGTTTGAGCCCATTTTTGCAACCACTGTGTCAACCTATATGTTGAGGAACTTCCTCTTTGCCCAAAACCCTCTGATTTGCCAAGAATTAAATCTTTTTCCAGGGGTTGCTTTCTCCTGAAAACATGTTCAAAGACATGTTCCACTTTCCTCATTTCTATGGGTCATATTGGGTATATATCTCTAAAGGTAGATTTGTTTGTTATCTGGCAATCCATAGTATTTTCAGTAATTATCACCATAATCATATTTCATATACATTTATGTTCCTGAGATCTTCCTTATTCGTTTTCCAATTTTCCATGTATGTGAGTGACTGAGAATTGCATGGCTGGAGTTAGGAACACCTTAGTCCAACAAGTGACAACCTTGCTCTTTAATACTTTCATGAGGGCTTGTGCCACAGATTTGCCCAATACAATACATGGTTTGATTTCTTGATTACTGCTTCAAGGAGCATTATTATGGATCTAAATAAAATTAAATTCTTGACACCTTAAGTCTTTGATGCTTATCATGATTATCTCTATTGGTCCATGTGTGACAACTGTCGTTTTAATGACATTGAGTTGCAATCAATATGGAGGGTTCCAGTCTCTGATTTTCAACACCAAGTGCTTCAAGTTGCTCTTGCTTTCAGCAAACAAAGTAGGTCATCTACCGGTATATACCACAAGTTGTTAATAAGCCTCCTTCCAATCCTTATGCTATGTTCTTCTTCATACATTTTCTTAGAATCTTTGCTAAGCATGTAGCTTGAATAAGTATAACGTAAGGATCAAACCCTGACACAAGCCTTCCATAATTTTAAACCATTCAACATTTACTTGTTCTGTTCAAATGACTGCCTCTTGGTCAATGCTCAGGTTCTGCATGAGCACAATTCTGGAGCACCATGAGCTCTAGAAATCCCATTCTTTGTAATGCTATCCACAGTTTGCTATGATCAATAAAAGAATGCCTTTATACACTCAATAAAACACAAGTAAATATTTTTCTTATATTCTCTGCTTTGAGTCAAGGTCCATGAGGCATCAGCTATGCTAGTCCTCCATCCACACCCTATTCTGAATCCAGTTTGAAATCTGGCAAACCCCTGTCCATGTAATGCTTCAAGTCTGTTTGCATTATCTTCAGCAACATTTTGCTTGCATGTGATAATGATATTATTTGGTAATTTCCACATTCTGTTAGGTCACCCTTCTTTGTAATGTCAAAAATATCAATCTCTTCCTATCCATTGGTCAATTGGCTCTCTTATGAATTCCATGGCACAGAGGAGTGAGTGCTCTCAGTGCTGCCTCCGTGTGTTGGATCATTTCAATGAGTAGTCCATAAATCTTGGAGCTTTGTTTTTCATCAATGCCTCAGTGAAGCTTAGGCTTCTTCCTTCAATACTATTAGGTCTTGATCATATGCTATTTTTTTTAAATAATTGAACATCAGTAAGTTCTTTTTGGTATAATGATTCTATTTATTCACTCTCTTCTAATACTCCCTGCATCTTTCAGTATTTTACTGATAAAATATTTCAATATTGAAATTGAATCTTCATTTTTTTCATTGTTTCTTTCAGTTTTAGAATTGCTGGACGTGTTATTCATTTTTGGTTTCTACCTTCAAGTCTTTGCAATCTTCATTATAACACTTTATTTTGTATTTTTAAGCTGTAGTACAGATTGATTTCTTGAATGCTGCTTTCAAGATTATTGATTATTGAATCCAAGCAAAATGAAATCAGTGATGATGTTAATCTAGTCTCTGTGTACCACTTGGTCCAGTTGTAAGGATTTTGGTTTACTTTACATTGAGTTTTAAATGATACTGGTGGTATAGTTCTTGATCATCAAGTGGAAGTAATCAATAGTCAACAAATAGTCCAGTTTCTCAGTTTATTTGTTCACCATAAAGATTAAATAATTATGGTGGTAATATACAACCATAACATACACTTTTTCTGATTTTTAAACCATACATTATCTTCTTATTCTGTTCAAACAACTGTATCTTGGTCCATATACAGGTTTCACATGAGCACAATTAAGTGTTCTGGAATTCCCATTCTTCTAAATTTTATCCCTTGTTTGCTGTGATCCATCTAGTCAAATTCCTATACATTGTAAATAAAACACAAGGAAATATCTTTCTGATCTTCTCTGCTTCCAGCCAAGATCCATCTAATGTCAGCAATGGTGGATGAAATATCAGCTTGCAAATCTAGCTTGAACTCAGACAGTTCCCTGTGGATGTACTTCTGCAATCATTGTTGAACTATCTTTAAAAAAAATTTTACTTGCATGTGATAGCAGTGATATTGTTTGACAATTTCTGTATTCTGCTGAGTCACCCTTCTTTGAAATGAATACAAATATGGATCTCTACTAGGTGACTTGTTAGGTAGCTGTCTTCTAAATTGCATGACATAAATGAGGGTGTGCTTCACATGCTTCATCAGCTTTGTGAAGTATTTCAATTGGTATTGCACAAATTCTTTGGGTCTTGTTTTTTGTTAATATGTTCAGTGAAACTTGGACTTCTTCCTTCAGTACCATTGGTTCTTGGGCATAGTCTACCTCTTGAAATGTGGAATGTCAACTAATTCTTGTTGGTACAGTTTTTTGGGGGGTCAGGAAAACTTCCCACTACTCTGTCTCTTCATGTCTGTGCTGCTTCTCTGCTCTGTCTCTGTCTGTTCTTGGCCTGATCCCTTAGCTCTGTTGCGTGGTCTCTGTGCCCCATCCTCTGCTGCCTGTGATTTTGGCCTCCACCACCAGACTCTGTGCCACTACTTCTGAGCTAGCTCTAATACACAGTGATATTACTTTAATAGAGGTGTGATTTTTGGGGGGTGGAGGGCGCTTTCAGCCACCCATAACCCAAAGGAAACAGTGTGATGGCTTGCTTTCAAATCCTTTACTACAGTGGAGACTTAATCCTATCTTTTACTTATACATTAGCATAGCACAGAACTCCCACCAAAATGGGATTATAGACACAAACAGAGGCTAGATAGACCATGTAAATTGACTATATCTCAACTATTTTGTTTTCAAGAACAAGTTTCAGAGTCTCTAGTGCCAATCACTATGGGTTTTAGATATTGGATATAAGAAAGTTATTAAAAAGTTACAAGTGTACAAAATTAGGTAAATTTTATTACTAATTTCAATATGTTATTTATGTTAACCTGTAATGGAAAGATTTTGGTTAGTTTTAAATAAGTAAACTGATATTTGAAAGTGTCCTCAATTTTACTATTTACTTCGTTAAGTATTCACAATCTAGCGTACATTGAAAAGGGGTATTCTTTGGATATTTAATGATGTTTAATCATATAAAAAGAGTATGAGACCAAACTTTTTTTAAACCCACTGATATAATGTCTTCTTAAAAATAATGCTGGATCCATTCTCCCTGAGGTAGCCCAGGGAATGTTGTCCTAGTTAGGCTTTTTGTTTTTACTCCTTTGATTTAAGCACTTATGTCTAGACATTGTCCTGTAAAATTAAATAGCACTGCTCTTTACTTATTGTTGTTCTTGTGAAGAGTGACTTTTATAATTTTTCATCTTAACATTTTTCTAAGCTAAAAACAAAGCAATGACTTTTGGTTTGAGCAAATGAATATTCTCTGTGTTTCTATCTTCTTACAAGAGTTGTCTGGCTTTGTGATGAATTTTAAATGGTTGGAGGAAGTAATCATTTAAGAATCACTCATTCTATTAAAAAATTACTTTGGAGGAAAAATTCTTATGGAATAACATGAAACACTTCATTTCTTGGCAATGGAGGGCTTAATAAAATGTTGATTTCTCTTTTGCACAAGGTTGAATAATTTTTACAAACATTGACTGATTCTTTCAGCCAAGTGGAAATTTGACAAGTATAGCATTCTTGCTCGTTCCTATTTCAACATCTTTTGAAAAATCCTTTGAGGTTTTGCAATAGTAGGCTTCTGACATATTTTATTGTTTTAGAATTTTGTACATTGTGTTAGCTCTGAATTTCCTTTCAGTTAAAGAAAATATTTTATTTTATCTTATTTTTATTTTATCCTGATTTTCTTTTCTTTTTTTAAATACTTTTATTGGGGGCTCTTACATCTCTTATCACAATCCATACATTTGTCCAGCGTGTCAAGCACATTTGCACATATGCATCCATCATCATTTTCAAACCTTTCTCTTCTCACCTGAGTCCCTGATATTAGCTCTGCATTTCTTCAACCACCCTTTCCTGCCCACCCGTCCTCACAAGCCCTTGATAAGTTATAGATTATTATTTTCATATATTACATTGTCCTCCATCACCCCTCACTCACTTTACCATTGTTTATCCTCCTGGGAGGGGGGTATAGGTTGATCCTTATGATTGAAAGAAAATATTTTAAGTAGGAGAAGCAAACCTATAATTAAAACTGATAAATAGTTTTGACTCTAAGACTAATTGAAGCAGGAGTTTTGTTTTTCTCTCTGTCACATTTTATTTTAGCAGTAAAAAAATGTTAAGATCACCCTGTGGTGGAGTGAAATTTCTTAACATGGTTCTTCTATCCCTCTCTCTGTAACTCCCAAGAACAATTCCGTGGGACTGTGCAAATGTGGCTGTGTAATACTAATAGCGAGGATTGATCAGTTTTAGTCAACCCCCTGTTCTACAAGTATGAGCCATCCTTCAAGAAGAGGCAGAGAGAAAAGGGCCAGGACCATGTAAAGAGTATACTCCAGATGTCAGTCTGAAGTAATAGGTGCCGAGATCAGAGGCCCCAGAGGCTGTGGCATAGAGACCAGACCGGGGCCAAAAACCATGAGACAAAAAGACCAAGAAGGCCATCAGAGAATCCTGGAGGCCATGGGGACCTCCCTGAATACCAAGGAAACCATGGGACAGAGTAGAGGAGCAGTGCCAGGACCATAGGATTGTGAGAGAGAGCAACAAACAGACTTGCAGGTTCAAGGAGGCAGAGACCAAGATGTAATGTGGCTGAGAGGCTGAGGACCACAGAGAGTCTCAGGTTGCTGGCTGAGGAGAGGTGTTGCTTTGGATTTTATTTGTTTTTTATCCTGACTTTTGGTAAACTGTTAACTCCCCAAATAAACCCGTTAATTGTGAATATTGTCTGTACGTTCAATGTGGCCTTTCAATGAATTATTAAACTTAGCAAAAATGTGCAGTGGTGTTGGAGGAATGGATGGTATCAGAATAGGTAAATAAATATAGAGTATAGAGGCACCCCTGCCCTTGGCAATAAGGAAGCAATAGCAAATCAGATATAGACCCACACACCATTTACTGCACACCCAGATGATTGTTTTTCCAAATCATTTTATAAGGACATAGTCTAGACATTGTACCATTATAATAGTTCAGTCATATCAAGTAGTGGTATACAAACACTACCACAATCATTGTTTTTGTGCTATTATTGTTTTTGTGGGTCTATCTACATAAGATAAGTGGGCTAAATAATCCAGAGGGGAAAACAAGGGACCAACATTTCTGGGGAGGCACTGGAGAAGGGGAGACGGGGGAAAGAAAGGAGGGAGCTAACAAACCCAGGGCCAGGGGAATAACAAGTGATCTAAAATTGATGGTGAGGAGGGTGTAGGATGCCTGGTGGGGAAAAAAGGGGAAACCTATCACAATGATCGACATATAACCCCCCACCCCCACCCTAAGCACCAAATAACAGAAAAGTGTGTGAAGGGAGACAGCAGTTAGTGTAAGACATGCACAAAATAATAATTTATAAATTATTAAGGGTTCATGAGGGAGTGAGGGAAAAATATGAGGAGCTGAAACCAAGGGTTCAAGTAGAAATAAAATGTTATTTGGAAATGATGATGGAAACATGTACAAATGTACTTAGCACAATGGGTGCATGTATGGATTATGATAAGAGCTATAAGAGCCCCCAATAAAATATTTTCTTTTAAAAAAGAGCTTTGGAATGGATTTTGTATGCATATGTGTGTGTGTGTGTATGTGTGTGTGTGTGTCTGTGTATGTGTGTGTGCATCCTTTCTGTACTCCGTGATTTTGGCTTCTCTTTACACTGTCCAACCCCCACTCTTAACTGGCACACACACCAGGAATCCTTACTCCATTTATTTTCTCCATACATCCACCCAACCTGGGTTTCATGAACTGGAACACATGGAAAGATACATGACAGGGACAAAAAAAGTCCACCAACAATAACAAAACCCAACAGATCAGCCACAATTTGACATACAAAACAGCACATAAAATGTTAAAACCAGATCAAATTCAAAGTGCATTAAAAGAACAAATGACAAAGTGTTAACCATTCAATTCAGATTTATCATTTTAATCTAGCATAATATGATGGGTTATCATAAAAACAAACAAAAAATCAGAATTGTGCTGGGCAGAGCCGAACTTTAGTTGTACACATTTCCCCCACTAGGCAAGCATCAAACAACTCACTAAGTTATTCCACCCAGTGGCATCGTCTGGAAAGGTTCTCTCTGGTCACAGTGAATTTTTCATAAAAGCATTTTCATTCAAACCTAATTTTTTTGTGATGGCTGAGTGTGCAGCTATGCAATTTGTTTCCTGCTTGGGAAAAATGCCACTGAAACGGTTTTGATGTTGAACACAGTTTACAAGGACAATGCTATGGGAAAAACTCAAGTGGATGAGTGGTTTTCTCAAGAAGGGGTACATGAAAGGGCAGCAACTTGAGGATGTAGATGAAATAAAGGAAGAAAAAAAAAAAGAGGGAGGGTTTGCCAGCCATCCAAGCAGATGAGTTTGTAAAATGTTGACAAGAATAGAATTCCAGGTTTGAGCTGGGCAATATCATAGGAACTAATTGTTCTTTGATTGGAGCTAGACTTAAATGTGAGCCCCGAATCCATTCCTACATCGATGTTTTCTGTTGAGCTGTAGTTCATCTTAGAGACATCATTGTTATTTTATGGTAGAGAATCTTACTGATCATCTCCCTGGAGCATAGGGTCCTTCTGCTTATAGTGTCATTGATTTAGCCCAAGGTAATGTATTTAAAACACAATTGAGAAAGTGAGATTAAACAAGTGTAAGCTAACTACAAATCATAATACATGGATTATTGGTTTCCAGAGTAAGTCTACGTTACTGGACACTACTTCAACAACAAAAAAAATGGGAGTTGGTGGTAAAACAAAACTTAAAATAATATCCATTGACTATATCAGACATAGGCCTGCCAGAATAAAATATATCTTAATAAAGCAAGTAGAGCATTGAAGTAGTAAATACTAACTTGCCTTTGGACAGATCAATACTAGAGGTAGCTATAGCTCTCCTCTGCTTCTTCACTTTCTGCATAATTTCTGCCTGAAGGCTTTGGGTTACAGGTATGTGTGAGGTTGAACCCAGTTCACCAAATGGGATTTACACATCACATCCTTCTGGTATGGCCTTTGGGGTATGTTGTGTCTCAAAGACCTTGAGTTCATGTCCCCATATTCTATGACCCATGGTCTGGTTCCCTATGGGGTATAATAAAACTCAGACCAATGTACCCTATTAGGAACCTAGTTCTAGACATACTCTCCCATTGGGATCTGTAAAAATATTGTTAGTTGTTTTTTCTCTGCTAGGAGGTTGACCCTACTTGTTTTTCTAAGAACATACGTGTACTAGTTTTCTATAAGACATGTATCCTCTCCATCTCCCCTCTTGACTTTCACTCTGGTAGCATTGTCTGCCGGCATAGGAGAACCTAACACATTTGTCCATGGAAGCTACTAAATGATCATCTTCCTTTCCCTTAATCTTGAAAATCTGATCTAGGTTGAAGTAAGACTCCTTTGTCAAAGTGGTATTCAAGATAGATATAAGAGGATAGTGTATGGTTCATGGGCACTAGTGAGGCTTGCTACGAAGTTGATTGGCAACCTTGGCTAGCATACTGCATGACATGAGATCTTGAGTTTCTGTTCATCTTAGTGTTTATCTTTACAGCAGTGGGTTCACACAGTAGTTGTCCTTTTGTAATTGACAAACTTGACTCAGCATAATTCATTCCAGCTATCTCCATTTTGTGAAGTGTTTTCATGGTTTCATCACTGTTTTTTAGAGATATGTACTATTCCATTGCACTATACTAAAGGTTTGTTGCTGTTGTTGTTGTTGTTGTTTAATCCGTTCTTCTACTTATGGGAATTTGAGTTGTTTCCAACTTCTGGCTATAGTAAACTGTGCTGCAATGAAAATTGGAGAGTGTACATTCATTATCTGTCATTTGTTTCTTTGGTATATATGACAGGCAACTGTGTTGCTGGGTCCTCTGGTATTTCAGTGAACAGGTGTCTCAGGAATGTCCATAGAACTTTCCACATGGTTGCACATATTTATAAGCCTATCTGAAGTCTGTGAAAGTTCCAATCTCTCCCCACTCTTTCCAGCATTTGCTGTTTTCTGTTGAGCATGTCCCCTGTGCTACTTAGTTAGTTAGTTATGTGAATTATCTATTCAGGATCTTAGCTCACCTTTTAAGAAGGTTATGTGTGTTTGTTTTTCTTATTGTGATTTTGCAGAATTCTATTGATGTTAGTAATTAGTCCTTTGGCCATTATGGCATTGCTAAATATCTTTTCTCAATCCAGGTGCTCTTGTTTTACTCTTTTGATGAAGTCTTTTAGGTATGCACACATGTTTTATTTTTAAGAGGTCCCAGTCATCTTTTGTCATCCACTGTGTGTTCATATTGTGTTATATATGGTAGTCTATGTATCCCACTAGGGGTCTTAGATCTGTTCCAATGTTCTTATTGGTGATCCTGATAACTTTGTGTTCCACATTTCACTAGAACTGATTGCAATGATGTATATGCAACTCTTAAAAAGAGACTTAACTGGCTAGTCTTCTCCCCACGATCCTCCTGTAAGGAGATGTTTAGTTGCTTACAGATGGGCTCTGGGTCTCCACTCTGCACTCACAATGATATGATTTTTTTGTTCTTTGATGTCTGATACCTGATCCTATCAACCCCTCATGATCACACAGCCTGGTGTGCTTCTTCTATGTGGGCTTTGTTGCTTCTCAGCTAGATGGCTGCTTGTTTATCTTAAAGCCTTTAAGACCCCAGATGCTATATCTTTTGATAACTGGGCACCATCAACTTTCATCACATTTGCTTATCCACCCACTTTGTCTTCAGTGATTGTGTCAGGAAGGTGAACATCATGGGATGCCAGTTTAATAGAAGAAGGAGTTTTTGCATTGAGGGAGTATTTGAGCAGAGGCCCAATGTCCATCTGCTACCTTAATACTAAACCTATAAATATATGCACATAGATCTATATCCCTATCCTCATATATAAATATATTTGCATATGTGTATTTCTGAATTTAGACCACTATAAATGCCCTTTGCCTCCTAGTTCTTTCCTCTATTTCCTTTTACTTTCATCTTGTCCCACTATCATGTTCAGCCTGATATCAAAGGCTCAAGTAGAAAGAAAATGTTTGGAGAATGATGAAGGTAACAAATGTACAAATATGCTTGACACAATGGATCGATGTATAGATTGTGATAAAAGTTGTATGAGCTCCCAATAAAATGATTAAAAATAAAAGAGACTTAACTATGGAAGTATGTGATAGGTGAAATTTTTATCAATAAATTTATTTAAAGAAGAAGAGGAAAAAAGAGGAGGAGGAGGAAGAGTTTTTACTCAGAGGTTGGCTTTATGCTAAAGGTGGTGGAATAATTTGGAAAAGGATATAAATAATGATTGCACAACAGAATATAATCAATGGCAATACATTAGACTCATATATGGTATTGAATCAGATAATGTCTTGCTTTGGATATTTTTGGAACAATTAAAAAATAATACACTCTTATCTGTAGCAGTGTGCATGCTCTGGTCTAATCCAATTTGTAAAGTGGAATTGAGGTCATGATAGTGGGGTGAAGGAAGCACCAAAGAGCTAGACGAAAGTTGTGTATTTCATTAGTGCTATAATGCATCTTGACTGGCTCATCTCTTCCCTGTGACCCCTCTGTGAGGAGATGTCCAATTGTCTACAAATGGGCATTGGGTCTCCCCTTCATGCCCCCCCGCCCCCATTCACCTTGGGTATGGTTTTATTATGGGTCTTAGATGCCTGATACCTGATCTGCAACACAGGGAATCCAGGATTGATAAACCCATCATGGCAAACAACGAGAGTAGAGATACCAGGAGGATTAGGGGAGGGTGGGGGAAGAAAGGGGAAATTGATCAAAAGGATCAACCTAGAATCTCTTCCCAGGGGGACGAATAACGGAAAAGTGGGTGAGGGGCGACGGAGGCCAATGTAAAATATGGAAAAAAAATAATCTATAACTTATCAAGGGTTAGTGAGGGAGGGAAGGCAGGGGAGGGAACGGGAAGAAATGGGGAACTGATACCAGGGGCTCAAGTGGTAATAGGAGTAATAGGATGCTTTGAAATGATGATGGAGGCATATGTACAAATGTGCTTGACACATTGGAGGAATGTATGGATTGTGATGAGATGTAAGAGCCCCAACAAAAGTGTATTTTAAAAAAATACACTAATGATGAGTATAAGAAAAAATAAAATGTTCTAAGTTTGAGTGTAATAATGATTGTACAACCCTTCTTCATGTGACTGAACTGTTTAATTATATATGTGGAAGAAGTGCCAATAAAACTAAAAAAAATATCATGAACAATTCGATTAAAGGCAAGCTGAACTAGAAAATATATATTTTTTCTTTTCTGTCGTGGAGGATTTAAGCTGTTGTCTTTGTTCTCATTTTTGGAGGTCTTGTGTTAAAATGTTGAAAATGATGTCTTCTTTTTTATGTATGCATGAATTATTTTAAAGTGGTGTCTGATAACTACTTTTGCTGTGACCCATATGTTTGGGTATGTTGTGGTATCATTCTTGTTTGTTTCAAGGAACCTCTTAATTTTGTCCCTTATTTGGGCTAATACCCAGTGGGGTTTTTTTGTTTGTTTGTTTTCTTTTAATGAGTAGTATGTTGTTGAGTCTCCATGTGTTTATCTTAAGGTTTCTGTTCCTTCTATTGCTGATTTCCAGCTTCATGGCACTGTGGTCTGAGAAGATGGTTTGAATGATCTCTATTTGTTTGAGTTTGTTTAGGCTTGATTTATGGCCTAGCATGTAGTGAATTTTAGTATATGTGCCATGCTATTTGCAGAAGTCCTCTCTCTCTCTTTTCTTTTTTGCACTGGTGGCTGAAGTACTCTGTAAATATCTTGGAAGTTAAACTGTTTGTGTTTTTGTTGTTGTTGTTTGTTTGTGTTTTTAATGCTTCAGATTCTTTATTTTCTTTCCTGATGATTTATTTTTCCTTGAGATTGGTGTAGTGAAGTTTCTTATTATTGTTGATCTGTCTGGTGATTTCTCTTTTTATTTCTGATGATTTGGTTGATATATTTCTCAGGTCTTTCATTGGGTACACATATATTTAGAATGTCTAAATTTTCTTGGTCTATTGATCTTTTTAACATTATGTAGGAGGGGCGTGGGGCACCCTCTGAGGAGCATGCCAACAAGCTTCCTTGCCCTTCATCAACGCCTCCTGGGTCCCTGGGTCGCTTCCTTTGAGGCGGCTCAGGGGTGGACGGGCTGTGGCAAGGAGGGCGAGAACGGAAGGAGAGTCTGAGCTCCGAGGGCGGGTGCCAACCGGCGCCTCGGGTCCCACGGTCCCGCCTCGGGCCCAGGCCGGCGGCGCGCGCTCCCCCGCGGCGGGCACAGGGGGCCGGGGCCGGGCCCGGGACCCCGCCCAGGCTGGGCGCTGCCGGCGGAGCCGACGGGGCGGAGAGGAGAGGAGCGGGGCGGGAGGAGGCGTGGAAGGAGGGGCTGGTCAAGGGAAGTGCGACGTGTCTGCGGAGCCTTTTTATACCTCCTTCCCCGGAGTCCCGCAGCAGCGTCCGCGCCGCCACCGCCGCCGCCCCCCGCGCGTCCTCGCCTCTCCGCGCCCCCGACCCAGGCTCCGAGCCCCGCGCCCGTGCACGCACCCTCTCGGCTAGCCGGCCAGCATGTCGGGCATCAAGAAGCAGAAGACGCATCACAGGCTCCTGAAATTGTGGAGGCAGGAATGCCAGCCTCTAGCGTTGGAAGGAGCCAAGTAGACAGCATGTGGGCCACCCAGACGTCCGCTGGTCTAGACGGGACCCAGCCCGCAGTCTGGCTGCTGAACACTCTCCTTTGGCTGCTGCAACCGCAAGCCTTACAGGATCGCAGATCGCGGAGGCTACCGAGTGGCGCGAACTCCTTCCAATCGTTTGAATCATACTTGGCACGTAGTAGGTGCTTGATACATGCCTATTGCTATCACAATAAAGAATAACTTACAATAAAAAAAAAAAACATTATGTAGTGTCCATTCTTGTCTCTCACTATATAGTTTATTTTGAAGATGGCCTTTTAAAATGTTTGCCAACCTTTTATTTTCATTCTTGTTTCTCACTATACAATTTATTTTGAAGATGACCTTTTACAATTTTTTGCCAACCTTTTTATTTTCAGTCTGTTTTTGTCTTGCATTTTAAGGTGTGCCTCTGGAAGGCAGCATACTGATGGGTCTAGTTTCTTAATCCAGTCTGCTACTCGTTGTTATGAATTTAGTCCATTTACATTTGATTTTATTAATTCTAGACATAAGTTAGTTTCTCTCATATTTTATTATTTGTCTCTCATATTTTTTTGGCAGGGGAGGTGTTTTCTTCATGTCTTCATTGGCCCTCTAGATATGGTTTGTTTTGGATGGTGTTTTCAGTGTGTTCTGTAGAAGGGTGATTTTGGTTTTGTTTTCCCCCTCTGTGTCACAAAGTTTGATGTCTGTTGCTCTATTGTCTTCTCTCCTGCATGGTTTCTTCTGAGAGGACTGAACTTATTTTTATCTATTTACCTTGGTAGGTGACTTTTTTTCTCTCTAGCTGCTCTCAAAATTCTCTCCTTTTCTTTGAAGTTTATTAATTTGACTAATATATGACGTTTTGTTGTTTTGTTTCTGTTAGCTATGGAATATTTGGTACTTCAATTTCTTCCTTAGTTTTAAGGATTGATTCCCATAGTTCTTGTATGGTCTTACCCATCATTCTCCTATGTTCTCTTTCTTGCAGTTCCATCGGTTTGGGGTAATCTTCACTTATTGCCTTAATTTTTTTTTAATCTTGATTTTTCTTTTTGTGGGTTTTTGACTACTGTTTAGGCTGCAGAGTGGTCCAAGTATTGGTAATGTGTAGGGTTTGGGGGTGTGTAAAGGAGGGGTTTTCTCTTTGGGTTAGAGAATAAAGATCAGAAAGGGGTTGGAAATTGCATTGTGTGGGAATTAGGAATAAGTGGTAGCGTTCGGTGTGTAGCACAAATGTGGGATAGGAGCATGAGCGTAACATTTAAATGATGGTATTAAAATAGGTGATCTAATGGTTAAATTTAATTGTTTTTAATAAATAGCAACAAGGGATTTTAAGAGATGTGCTAGTATTTGTAGTTTATGTGGATGTCTCACTAAGAGAGGGGGAATAGGTCTTGCAATAATTGTGGGTAAGGGACTTGGACAGTATATCTAGTAATCAACTAGGGTGACTTATTGGCCCAGTACATACTATAGGGGGTGTGCAACAGACAAGTGTTACTGTGTGCATAATAGCGGATCCCTGGCTTTGCCTCATCATCTTCCTGGCTCTCAGGGAGCTCACTTTTGACTTAGGAACTGTGCTCCTATAAGGAGGGGGAAGGAGGATTGTCCAGTAAAAGTGGAGAGGCATGGCGGTTTTCACCACACCACGCGATTGACCCTCAATGCAGAGGTCCAGGGTCGAAGGCAGGAGGGATAAGGTGTGAGGTGAGAGGGAACTTCTAATCAGGGTGATGTTGGGGAAACATGAGTTTCTTAAAATGGTGAGTTGCTGAGGTGGGAAAGGTGGGAGGTGCAAAGACTCTGCTACTATGCTTCCTGTGTTACAGGTAACTGGTTCTGCTACTATGCTTCCTGTGTTACAGGTAACTGGTCAGTTGGTTTAGGAAGTGAACTCTTGCAAGGAAGGGGATGGGGGTGAACTGGGAAATAGGATAGATGAATGGAGATTCTGCACCACTCCACATGATCTGACCTACACACAGGGTCCCAGGGGGCAGAGAGTCAAGGGGTATGGAGGCACTAGATAAGAGAAGACTTCTAATGAGGAGGAGGTTGGGAGTGAGTCCCTTACACTAGCAGGTCAACAAGCTTGGGGAGGTGGAGATACAGACTCACTACTATGCCATGCTTCAGGTTCTCCAGGGAGAAGAATGGGTTTTGTTTTTTTCCTTTTGAAAAAAAGAAAAAGTAATAAAGAATAATCTTAGAACAGTGATAATTCCAGTGGCACATCTGATTTGCCAGACTTCAGGACCCCATCTGTTGGATTCTGCCTGGGACAGGCAGAATTCTCATCAGGAGGTGCTATCTGGCAGCCATTTTTCAAGACTCTACTCTGGTACCTTTTAGGATCAAAATAAGCCGTATTATTATTATTTTTGTATAAATAGTCTGCACATTCTCAACTTTTAATTTAATTTTGAAAATTAATTTTTTATATCCTCAAAGTTTGGTTATTAGCTCAAGAATCACGTTATTGTCTCATTACTATTGATGTTTTTCATACAGTTATAATTATATTGGTGATAATAGAATGAAAGTTATGATAAAACCAATTTTTGTTAAAAAAGAGAGAGAGACCCCAGAACATTTCATAAGTCTTAAACAGGAAATTACAAGAGAAACAGAGTCACATCACCCAGAGGAAAGAGATCATTAACATGAGGTATTCTTAGAGTCTAGGGCTTTGCAGAGATATACAGGGAGACATCAGACAGTATAAGATATGACAAAATGATAATAATTTATAAATTATCAAGGCTTCATGAGGGAGGGGGGAATGGGAAGGGAGGGGAAAATTGATACCAAGGGCTCAAGTAGAAAGCAAATGTTTCAAGAATGATGATGGCAACAAATGTACAAATGTGCTTGACACGATGGATGGATGGATGGATTGTGATAAGAGTTGTAGTGGCCCCCAATAAAATGGTAAAAAAAAAGAAAGAAGGCAAGGGAAACTATCACAAATGTAACATAAGCAAAGATAAATACATCACAATGATTAGGACACACACATTTTATTGGAAAAGAGCTTTTATGGGTGATTCAGGACCCTCTAACACAGGCAGCCAGGTTGTGATTCATAACAACAGAGTCCTCCAAAAACCAACCTAACTGCCATTTATTCAAAGCTTTCTCAAAATGACATCCTGTGGTTTTTTTCTGAGACTATACTGTTTATGGGAGAAAGAAAGGCCAGTTTTTCACCTGTGGAGCTGCTGATGGTTTCACACTGCCAACAGTGCAGATCACAGCCCAATGCGTAACCCCTACACCACCAGGACTCAAATCCCTTAAAAGTCACTACCTGCCAACGTCCATAAAGACTTTGCCACCTCTCCTTGGACTAGCTGGGGAGTGCACATTCACAATGCTGGATACTGGTTGATGTCGTTGTTGGTGTTAGGTGCCATGAAGTTGGTTCCCACCCACAGTGACTTTAAGCACAACAGAATGAAGCATTGCTCAGTCCTGCACCATCACAAGTATATTAAGTATATTAAGTCCATTATAGCACACATGGTGTCAATCCATCCCTTGAGGACCTTCGTATTTTTGACATCCCTCTACTTGATGTCCTTCTCAAGGGATCAATCACTCATGAATCCATGTCCGAAGTATATATGAAAGATGAAGTCTTCCCATTCTTTCCTCTTAGGAGCACTGTGGCTGTCCTTCTTCCAAGACAGACTTTTTTTGTCCTTTTAAGTCTAGGGTACATTCAATATTCTTCTCCAGCATCACAATTCAAATGCATCAATTCTTCCCCAGGCTTCTTTATTCAATGCCCAACTTTCACATGCAAATGAAGCAATTAAAAATATCATGTCTTGGGTCAAACACAATTTAGTCCTCAAAGTCGCATCCTTGCTTTTCAATACTCTAAGCAGGTCTTTTGTAGCAGATTTACCTAATGCAACTCATCTTTTGATCTCTTAACTATTGTGTCCATGATCATTGGTTGTGGGGTTAAGCCAGACAAATTCCTTGACAACTTTCAAGCTTTTCTCCATTTATCATGATGCTACCTATTGGTCCAGTTGTGAGGATCCTGGTTTTCTGTACATTGAGTACTGTACTGAAGGCTGAGATATTTGATCTTCCTCAGAAAGTGCTTCGATTCTCACTTTCAGCAAGCAAGGTTGTGTCATCTGCTTATTGCAGACTGTTAATAAGCCGTCCTCTAGTCCTGATGTCACATTCTTCTTTATATAATCCAGTTTCTCTGATTATTTGCTCAATGTATAGATTGAATAAATGGGGTGAGAGGATACAAATGTGTCACACAACTTTCCTGATTTTAAACCATGCAATATCCCTTTGTTCGCTTTGCACAATTGCCTCTTGTTCCATGTATAATTTCCACATGAATGCAATGAAGCATTGTGGGATTCCCATTATTTTCAAGGATATCCATAGTTTGTTATGATCCACAGAGTTGAATTCCTTGCCATAGTCAATAAAACACAAGTAAACGTATTTCTGGTGTTGTCTGCTTTCTGCCCAGATTCCTCTGACATCTGCAATGATATCCATTGTTCTATGTCCTCCTCTAACTCTGGCCTGAACCTTTTGGCCGCTCTCTGTCAATGTACTGCTTCAAATTTCATTGGATGCTCTTCAGTAAAATTTTACTTGCGTGTGACATTAGTGCTATAATTCTACAGTTTGAGCACTCTGTTGAGTCATCTTTCTTTGAAATCAGTACAAATACAGATCTCTTCCAGTTTGTTGGCCAAGTTGTTGTCTTCCAAACTTTTTGGCATAGAAGAGTGAGTACTTCCAGTGTTTCCTCAGCTTGAAAACATTTTAATTGATAGTCCATCAATTCTTGGATTCTTGTGTTTGACTAATCTTTTCAGTGCAGGTTAAACTTCTTGCTTCAGTGTCATTGGTTCTTGCTCATTTGCTGCCTCCTAAAATGGTGGAATATCAACTAGCTATTTTTTGCACAGTGGCTCTGTATTCTTTCCATCTTCTTTGGATGCTTCCTGCACCATTCAATATCTTGCCCATAGATTCGTTTAATATTGCAACTCAATGCTCACATTTATTCCTGAGTTCTTTCAGTTTCAGATATGCTGAGCGTGTTCTTCCTTTTGGTTTTCCAATTCTCGGTTTTTTCATATTTCATTATCATCTTTGTCTTTGTCTTCTTGAGCACCTCTTCAACATTTTCTATTTATTTATTTGACATAATCCTTTCTTCCACTTGATTTCGCTACTTTAAGCATAAGTGCAAGTTTCAGCTTCTTTTTTTGACATCTACTTTGATCATTTTTTTTTCTTTCCTGTCTTTTTCATTTCTTTTATTTCTTCATGAATGATGTTCTTGATGTCCGCCCACACCTCATCATGCCTACTGCCATTAGTACTCATTGTGTCAAATCTGTTCTTGTAATTCAAGTGGAATAGACTCAATGTCATATTTTGGCTTTCATGGACCTCTGATAATTTTCTTAAACGTTATCCTGAACTTAAAAAACAATCTCTCAAGCTCACTGCCATGAAGTCATTGCTGACTCCCTCTGTGACCCCCACTGTGTTTACCACAGTGACCCTCTCTGTTTCCTAAGATATCTATGGGAGTAGAAAGCTCAGTCTTTCTCCCACAGACTGCTGGTGGATTTGAACTACTGACTATCAGATCACAACAAAGCACATAATCACTACACCACCATGGCTCCTTTTCCTGAATTTAAATATGGGCAATTGATGGTCTGTTCTACAGATAGCCCCTGGCCTGTTTTTCAGTGCTGATATTGAGTTTCCCCAGTGTTTCTTCTGGCATATGTAGTTACTTTTATTTCAGTTTATTTCATCTGAAGATGTCCACATGGTTAGAAGGAATTTAATGGAGGCTGAATTTGTGTTAAGACTTATATGTGGATTTGGTGCTTCCATATAAGTTTTCTGCAAAATCAGTGCTCAGAAATTTAAACACTACTATAACTATTTCTAGTTGTTGTATGAGTGCCCAACTTTTCAGAAGGATTTCCCAATAATTTTCTCTTCTTTGTTAATTGAAATTATACAATGATTAAAATCTATATTAATGAATCTTGTTGGGTCAAATATGTCTTTTAGGAAAACCTCTAGCTATTAACTAGATAAATGCATTTGCGTGAAATTTTGAAGTGATATTATAAAATCTGGGTTGTTTAGTATTCAGTAGCTTAGTTTATAATTAGTATGCTTTAAACATTTATGACCATATAACGCTAAAAGAATTAGGTTCTTGACTTATACCAAGAGAACAAATGATTCTGATCAGACATAGTGGGTAACAATGCAATGACCTATTATCTAGGAAAGGCAAAGAACAAAAATGTTTCCACTTGCACAAGTGCAGGGAGAAGTTAATGGTTCCTGCATACATGAGCGAGTCTGGGAATTTAAGCTCAAGTATGCTCCATTATAACCAGATTACCTCAGGTGTAAGGGATTCTGGGGAATGTAGTCCACACAATGTTACCCTTTCTTGTCTTCTTTGACAATGTCTGTGAAAAAATAGCTTAACATTTCATTCAGAGATAAGGACTGACTTTAGGGACTTCTTTGACCTCTAGTCCAACTTAGGTAAACAAGGGAACATCACTTGCCTATTTCTGACTGAGCTGTCTCCACTTTTGCTCTCCCACTCAGTTTTATTCTCCTCTGAGAGATGTACTACCTATAATTTTTCATGCCATCAAAGGCAGAAATATCTTTTTGTGTACCTATTTCCTGCTCATATGGGTCAGCAAATAAGCCTAACATGGTAAATTATTTCATTTAAAAGTTTATGAAACTCCAAAGTTTTATGAAACATGCCTTTATACATGAAATAGATTTAAGATTTTCTGTTGGATTCCCTGTTATTCTGCTTCCTACATTTAATCTAACCCACCATTATGTGTTGCATTCCAGTAATGTTTAAGATACTACAGTTATGTTTATTTCTTCCTTATTCATTGTCCAGCTTTCACATGTATATGAGGGAATTGAAAAGACCATCTCATGGGTCAGATACAGCTTAGTGTTCAGAGTGCTATCTTAGCTCATGAAACTTTGGAAGAGATCTTATCCATCAGATTTGCAAATTGTAATATGTTGTTTAATATCTTGCCTGATGCTTCTATTTAGCATTGATTATGGATCCACGTAAAAAGAAATATTTGGCAATTTAAATATATTTTCTATTTAACATGATGTTATCTATCTGTCCAGCTGGGAGGATTTTTGAATGTTGTATATTATGTTGTAATTTATACTGAAGGCTGCTGTCTTTGAGCTTCATCAGCACATGCTTCAAATCCTCCTTACTTACAGGAAGTACAGCTAGTTTAGCTATATATCTCCAGCTGTTAATGAATGTAGCAAAGTTAAATTATTTGGTATGATTCTTCTACCACAGTATTTGTAACTCCCACTAAATGACTGGATGGAAAGAAGTGCAAGTATGGTAAAGACTAACTTTGGGATTGGTCATCTCGGCCATTCTTCTGGGCATGAGAGTGAGGCATAATTGAAGCAGGAAAAGATCTTTCAATCATCAAGAAGCAAAAGCCAACAGCTGAGTGTGTGAGCCATCCCAGCCTGAAGTGGAAGAGGCAGCAGTAAGTAGACTAAAAGAGAACAGAAAATCTGCACTGCAATCTTGAGGCAAAGTGGTGGAATCTCAATACACAGAGTGATACAAGATAAGGGGTTTCACAGCTGAGAGTCTAGAACCACAGAGAGATGTGGCTGCTGGCAGGCTGAGGTTTTCTCTTCTACTAAGAGTCTAGAACCATCAAGGGATGTGACTGCTAGCAGGCTGACCTTTGCTCTCTTCTACTGAGAGTCTAGAACTGCAGAGATGTGGCTGCTGGCAGGCTGAGATTTGCTCTTCTACTGAGAGTCTAGAACCATCAAGGGATGTGACTGCTAGCAGGCTGACATTTGCTCTCTTCTACTGAGAGTCTAGAACTGCAGAGATGAGGCTGCTGGCAGGTTGAGATTTGCTCTTCTATGGACAAATGTTTAACATTTCCTAACTATGACTTTGTGTAACCAGTTAGCTTACCTAATATCCCCACAATTGTAATGGCTGTCTATGAACTCTATATACCCACTGCAATGGATTATTAAATCCAAGAGAAGTAGAGTGCCGAAGGAGGATCATTAGATAACAGAATAAAGTAAAGCAAGTTGGAGTAAGGAGTGGGTTCTGACCAACACTATATCCTGGATTATGGCCTATCGCGTAAAAGTTTTCAATCACCAGAGAGGTATTGAATACAATTTTGCCCCTGAAAATAGGGCAGCAGATCAAATAAGTTTGAGGATTTATGTTCTAGACCAATAAAAAGGAAGATATTTATTGATTGTGGAATGAAAATCTCGATAATATATTTCTTCTAACTGGATCTGTAAATCATCTGTATATTTAAAACACCCACTTCTGTTTGACATTACATTAAATGCTGTTCACTATATTGAACAAATTCACAAAATTTTAGCTGTATGTTTTTATTTATATTTATATAAATAGTAAAATCAAGGAATAAAGGATGATAAGGTCCTCTAGGTGAGAAAAAGCTTCCCCTAAAGATTTTGCATTCAATATTCTGGTATAATCATATAGATTACCCCATTAAAAAATTCCTTGCCTTAAACAAAATAATGCACATCAGCTGAGGAATTACAATTACTGATCTAAGGATATAATATACATAAATTTATTCATATTTATTATAATGCAGCACAAAGATAAAATCTAGTAATCAGGAAGTCTGGTATTTTTAAAACCAAAATAAAAATATTCCCTCATTTTTATTGGTAAAAATAAATTGATACAAGTTTTATAAAGTTCTTAGTCACAGTGTTTGGCATATGCTAGATAATAGTTGCATTTATCTTCCTCATGGAAATATTCACTTTTCATTTTTACTATTAATAGTTGTTAACTTTACAGCTAAATGAACTGTTATGCCTAATTTCTATATGAAATTGCTTTTTTGGGACAAATTTAGTGGTTGTGATAAAATACTAAGAATTTACCCATACAATAAAAAATTAAAACATCTCTACCAGTTACAAATCTATGAATGAATATACCTGGGGGGATGGAGGGCAGTGAGGGTGGAGAAAGGGGATGAACTAAGAGAATCACAGGAAGCATAAAATGATAAATTAAAATCATTCCTTTGTTTATCTATAATATCTTTACCTATACTTTAAATGGAGTTTTTCAAGTTATTTTAATATTACAGCAATAAATGTACACTTAATTTTGTTTTTAAATATTTAGAACAATATCATAGCTAATTTATCTTCTAGTGCAGGTATTATGATGACTATGTGAGGTGTTAAATTAGAGAATTTCAGTTATAAATAAAATGAAATCACACTAGAATTTTCTGAAGATAAATTATAACACGTTTTTTAAAAAACTGAGAACAACAAATGTTGGAGAAGGTGTAGTGAGATTGGAACTCCAATGCTGGTGGTCTTGTAAATATGTACAACCACTGTGGAAGGTGAAATGGTGATACTTAAAATAGATGACAATTGAAAAATCATATGATCCAGTGTATTAGTCTGGGTACTTTAGAGAAGCAAATCCACAAAACTCATAAGAGAGAGAGTTCTATATAAAGGGTAAGTGCACATCAAGAAAACATCCCAACCCAGTGCTGCCCAAGCCCACAAGTCCAACATTAACCCATAAGTCCAACACCAATCCACAAAGTCCTCCTCCATCTCACAAAACAGGCACAATGATGCTGACTGCAGGAGGAAAGCTGAATCAGTGAATGTGTAACCATTTCAGCGCTGGCAGGGGTCTCCACACGGCTGCTCCAGCACCCGGGACCGCATCATGGTAGGTCCATGCAGCTTCTCCTCAGGGATGTCTTGCAGGAAGTAAGCCTTGTCAGTTGAAGCAGGGAACTGGCTAAGGCGGCTGCACCCTGGTTCGACTATCACAAAGCAAGAGACCTGAGAACTAGAAAGGAGAGGCTCACCAAGCCATTTATCCCTCCACCCTTCAATGAACCCCACATGTGTTTATCGGCCAGTTTGGCATTATAAACTTCTTCATCCAGCAATCCCACTACTGGGCATATACCTAAAAGAAATAAGCAGATCACGAACAGACACTGATGCCTCCATGTTCATCACAGCACTGTTCACAATTTCAAGAAGCTGGGAGCAACCTAAGTTTCCATCAGTATATGATTGGATAAAGAAACCCTGGTGTATGCCCAGCATAGAGTATTACACATCTCCCCAAAATAGTGATGAATCCATGAAACATCTCAAGACATCGAGGAAATTGGAGGGTGTTATGTTGAATGAAATCAATTAAGCATAAAAGTGAAAAATCTGTATGTGTCCACTGCTGTAGAATCAAGCAACAAAACGGGCACAAGCCCAGGCTTGTAGGGCTTCCAGATTACTGACTTGGGAATCAGAAAGTCTGTTGGGGAGCCATACACCATCCGCTCTAGGTAAGTATTATGAGTAGGCAAGTATTTAGAAGGACACTAGGTAGGAGGGCATCAAGGGAGGGGAAAGGAGTGTATATGTGAAGCTGACATGTACATCTTTGATGAGGTGCCCCCGGACATGTAGACAACCCTATCAGAAAGAGGAAGGATACGGATGGGAAGAACAATGTAGGAGTGAGGAAATGGAGCAAACATATCTGGGCGAATATAATGGCTATCTGTTGGTAGGAAGAGGGAGGACTCACTTCCAGGTGAAGGGAAAAATGACTGAAAAAGCTTATGGGGACACTAGTGGGGCTTTGGAGATATGAACTGGAGGGATCACCTTGACCTGGGCTTCTGATCGCATCCTGGCGACCCAGGCTGGGTCCCAAAGTGTTCTGGGACACTGAATCCTGATCATCAAGGGAAACAGCTTGCTCCAGAGGCTGCACCAACGAGAACCAAGGCTGGAATTCCACTGAGTGAATTGAACTTTACCTGAGATGCACCTAGATATTGAGGCATTAAGTCGGAAAATACAAGGAGTCTGTGTTAGTCTGGGTTGACGAGAGAAACAAATTCATAGACACTCATATTGTGTAAAAGAGAACTTGATATCAAAGAGCAAATATATATTAAGAAAACATCCCAGCCCAGTCCAGATCAAGTCTATAAGTCCGAAATTACCCCATAGGTTGAAACTAGTCAATAAATTACTGAAACCATGCAATGATGCTGAATGCAGGAAGATCACAGGCCAGTGGGTGGAAAGTCTTGTGGGTCCAGTGGTGGGGGAAGAGTCTCAGCACTGGTGTGGGTCTCCAGGTGGCTCCTCTAGTTCCAGGGCTCTAGCGCTATCAGCGTAGTTCCATGTGGCTTGTCAATAGTCATGTCTCGCAGCGAGGGAGTACCTGGCCTCCAGTGAGCTATTTATCTCCGCTACACCTCCAAATGAGTTCATTAAGCTGCGATCTGATTGACAGGCTAGACTCCATCCATTCACAAATTGACAGGAGATTATGTAACTACCGCAGTACATGAGGCAGCAGAAGACAGCTGTGCCAATTTTGGAGAGCTATTGGTAGGCGGACAAATAAGGTCTTGCTACATCAATGCCGTACATGTTGTAATAAGATATGAATTATTCTGGCAAACCTGTAACCATCATCCAGTTGTATTTGTTGTTGGGAGTGGGGGATTGCCCTCCTGAGGTTTTGATACAAGTTTTTCTGTTTTTCAGTAAATGAAACTCAGAATTAATGAACCCATAAGGATAGCAAGTAGGGAGGGGGTTCAGGGAGGTAAGGGACGGGGGTGGTAATGAAAGGGAGATGAGGTCAAGGTATGTAGGAATAAATAGGATGTTTGGAATTGATTATGGAAGCAATGGCACAAGCCCAGGCTTGATAAGACTGAAGGATGCAGTAACATGTCATTTGGGTTAATGCCCAAGTAATAATAAATTGAAAGAAAGAACAAACATAGATACAGGAATGGGGTTGGGGCTCACACTAAACTCCAGCTCCAAGTTAAGAACAATTAGTTCTTACATCGTGGTCCTGCTCAATACTTGCCCTCAGAAAGGGAACACAGAGAAGACAGGTGCTATAGCAAAATGTGGTAAAGAAATTAGATGGTGTTTAGCTATCAGATAAAATAGTATTTGGGGTCTTAACAGCTTGTCTCAGAACAAGCAGCCATCTAAGTGTGATGTCAAATAAGTTGACTAAGTATGAAGCAAACCATCATCAGTCACCCAAGGATTGTGAAGCATATAATCTGAAGTTAAAGGGAGGGGTTAATATAAGAGGCTAAAGGCTGAGATCTGGTGTGCAGAAAGCTATGGATGAAAGTGAAAGCCCAAGGTTCATTGATGGAAGTACCTAGGAATAGGCCTCCTGTGAAAGGTGTTACTAAATGGACTGCATTGGAAAGCTGAGTATTGAATGTCAAAGGCAGAAGCCTGACTTGCACAGTTAAACTGTCAGCAGATTCCCTGTCTGATGCATGCTGGACCTGATGCAGTTTCTAAAATTTTATGTATTTTGAAGTTGTATTGTTTGCTTTGGTTTTTGATTGTATATATTAGAAGGTATCTCAGAAGTATTATGTCATTGGGGTTCACCCTCTTGAAGTTGCAGTATATGTATTTTCATTTTTTGGTGTATGACAACCAGGATCTATGAACCTATGGAGAGGCAGCAAGTTGAATAAGGGTCTTAGCGGAAGGGGTGCACAGAAGCAGGGTGAAGGAGTGACGATGTCATATAGAAAAAGAATGTTTGGAAACTGATTGTGACAGCAAATGTACAATTCTGGTGGATGTAGTTGAACTATGGAATGACTTAATATGTGTATTAACCCCAATCAATAAAAACAATAGAATTAAAAACAAAAAAATGGCTATTTTAATTGTTTGTCATAAAAAGGATGTTAGAATAATTTCATGTCAGCTAAAATTTTAGGCCTAGTTAACATAAATAATTTTATAGTACTGGTGGCCCAGTGGTTACTAGTTAGGCTACTAACCACCAGGTCAGTAGTTCGAAACTACCAGCTGCCAGAGAAAGATGAGGCGTTCTACTCTTGTTAAGATTTTAACACCACTACCATAACCATTCTTTCTCTTTGTTTGATTCTATCTGTATAGATTTTATTTGGTTTATACCTATTTTGCAGAGAAAGATGGAGGGTTCTACTTCCATAAAGTTTTGATGTAAGAAACAGGGCAGTACTACCCTGTCCTGTGGGGTCGCATTGAGTCAGCATCTGCTTAATGGCAGTGAATTTGATTTTGGTTTTTAAACCTATCTACTCTTTTTTTTTTTTCTTTTTTTAACATTTTTATTAGGGGCTCATACAACTGTTATCCCAATCCATAAACACATCAATTGTGTACAGCGCATTTGTACATCGTTTCTCAAAACATTTTCTCTCCACTTAAACCCCCGACATTAGGTCCTCATTTTTCCCCTCC
>NW_022111301.1:9772878-9790019 GCF_000313985.2 Echinops telfairi | reverse complement strand
ATAATTTATAAATTATCAAGGGTTCATGACGGAAGGGTAGTATGGAGGTAGGGAAAAAGTGAGGAGCTAATGCCAGGGTCTTAAGTGGAGAGAAAATATTTTGAGAATGATGATGGCAATGAATGCACAAATGTGCTTTACACAATTGGTGTATGTATGGACTGTGTTAAGAGTTATATGAGCCCCCAATAAAATAATTTAAAAAAAGATTTACAGTCAAAAATCCACAGATGAAGTTTTATTTAGTTTTATACAGCCACAATGAGACAGAATTGACTTGATGTCAGTCAGTTTGAGTTTTATACTGATTCTTAATATTGGTGCTGGCTAAAGTTCTGCCTTTGGTCATATCTGCTCCCGGTGGTGGTACCAGTTAAGTGTTGGACTGTTTTTGTTGACAGTATCAGTGGTTCCAATCCACTGCAACCAGACCAAATATTCAGCCACCAACCGCTGCAGTCGATCACAGAGGCACGGTGAAAGTCAGCGTGTGTTTATTAACCGATCTGGACAATCAGCTGTATAAAATATCCAAGACTGCCTTGTCTCCTCTCATACAGTCGAGGTTTTTATTACTTCTTCGGGGGCCAGCACATTTGTCTTGTCACCATCTTTCTCAGAGTCTAATTGCTTTTCTACCACGGAGTTCAATCTGCTTTTCTCTGGGTGTCAGAACATTTCCTATGCACATTATTCTCTTTAAAGTATAATTGCTTTCCCATCTGAGAACACAATCTGCATTACAAGATTTACACCCAAGGACATGGCTATCCCTGTCCACCTTCACACTTTATCCATATTCTGAAAGGAAACATCTTTCTAAGGATACCTATTTAGAATTTGAGTTGTGTATTTATGGTTCCTCTCAAGGTTTATACTCTCTTTATGAGTCAGAGTTAATTATAAAGTAACACAATACTAAATCACTTAGCCTATATATTTATTTACTAAGTTAGACTTAACCCCAGTACAGAATTCATTAACATCCCTTTCTCACCAGTATGAGAGAGTGATGTGTCTGTCCTCTTCCTGAAACATCAGAAATATGTTTCTATGTGACTATGAGTTAGAATTATGGTGTAACCATGAGTTAGAATTGACTCAATGATAGTGGATTTTGTTTAGGATATAGAATTTAGTACTTCAAACTTGTTCTTCCCAGTCAAGTTGTGGCCTATGTATTATAACTGGAATGGACCTGAATTAGTAAACTATGAATATACTGGAATGGTAATCAGAATGGGAAAAATTATAGATCAACATCCTTGTAGAAATTTAGCTTCCCTCCTGCGGGTTAAGGTGGGGGTGGTGATGTAGTATGCTTGTTGCATAGCAACCTAATATCTTGGTGATTGCATTAGCAAACAATAGCCAACCACAATGCATTGAATGTGTTTCATACACTATCTTCTACGTAATAATCCACTCTCCCCCACGAAACTTTTTGAAGGTTCACTATGTCTGAGTCTTCCTTTCCAGTATTCTAACTCATAATTTCTAAAATCTGATTACTTTTCAATGTGTGTTCTGATTTTGTTACAGAGCCCATGACTGAAGAAGACTGAACCAGTTCAAAATCCTGTTAAAAATGTAGTTTTTATTGCTAGACTCATATTTGCAATACATTTTTCTTCAGAATTTTAGACCCACATCTGTGGTTGAGATTTAACTACTAATTGGAGTTCAAAGATAACATACTTAAAAATTAACCCGCATTTTCTAACTAATGTTCTTATCATTAGCTTTACTGTATAATAAACCACTCAACCTTAGTGAAATAAACCTTCCATCAATTTTGCTTAAAGATAAGGTTCACCTGGGTGCTTCAGGTCACCTTCTGTGCTAGTTAATGTATCTGTAGGTCAGATTGAAAAAAGTGAAATATTGCCATGCTGTTGATCTCTGGCTTAGCTGGAATATCTTGTTTTCATTGCCATCCAAGAGTCCAATTTGAATGTAGCCAAGAGAGAATGTATTTTCTGTAGGGAAATTAAAAACAGGAATAAAACTGAATAGAAGTTATTATGCTTTGATTATCAGCATGAGCAGGAAATCTAATCATAAATAATGTTCTAAATATTCTTCTTCCCCAATAAACCTTTAATTAGTCTAAATTATTAACAACTGCTATTTTTAATGTTGAGTTTTACTGAAATATATGCCTATTTAAAATCAGCACATATTTATGCACTTTTAATAAAATTGGAATTATAAATAAAAGTTCATTCTAAGAATTTTCAGTTATACTCTGTGCTAAACAAAAGGAACTCAGCTACAATGTTTATATTTTGGAGTAAGTTCATCATATTTTTAAAATTTTAAAGCTTATTTTTTGTGTAGTTCACATCTCAAACCTCTGTAGTAATGTATTTTGACCAACACTTCACAAATATTTTCACCTCTGCAAAATCGGATGTATCTGAGCAAAGAACACTGTGATCTGGGTTAATGGATGAGTGAATGATAAACAATTATTATAAGTTTATAAAATGGCTTTAAAATATAGTATTAAATCCCTGATTCAAGTCATAAGCATTTCAAGTGTTCACAATTTATGCTCTGATAACATTCCCTCCTTCATGTTTTGGTTTTATTATTTACAATCCTTGGATTACACAGGCTGGTGTGCTTCTTCCATGTGGACTTAGTTGATGCCTCATTTAGATGGCTGCTTATTTAAAGACATTTTTAGACCCCAGATGCTATTATTTTTGATAGCTTGCCACTATCTACTTTTTCCATCATACTTTGCATCTCTATCTTCAAGGATCTCTTCACGTCGGCAAGCATCATAATATCTATTTGTTCTTAGTTTGGGGCTAGAATTAAATGCAAGCCCCAAATTCATTTGCATATATGGTTTATAGATGTCTCTGATTCACTTTAAAGGTCTCATTATCATTTTATGGCAGATAACATTATCAATAATCCCCCTGGGGCAGAAATAAGTCTATTGAAAATGTCATTAAGTTATCCAATGGTACAGAATTTAGTACCTGGTTGAGAAAAGGTATTTATACAATCAATGTAATGCAGTTTGGAGCTCCAAATTGCATTACATTGATTGTTAATCTGTACAGATTAAACTCTTAAGTAATTGGGCACTATTTACACTAACAATTGAGATCAGTGTTAGGGCAGTTTCCAATAACATTCATATGCAAAGGCACAACCATGCCCATCAGATTAATGCATGTCTGCAAAGCAAGGAGGGCATGAAAGTAGTAAATATATGGTGGTCCTGGGCTATCTTCCAGTGGGCACCCTCAAAGCAAGGTATCTGAACCAAAGTCCAATGACTGCTAATGCCATAACTTTGGGGTGCAGTCATCTGTTTCTTTGAATATTAGGAAGTTTCAGCCTTAAATCCAAGGGCTACAGGTGAGTTGCAGGTAACGCCTGGAACACTTAGTGGGGCTTCTACATCAGGTCCTGCTGGTATAGCCTATGAAGAATGTTATGCTCCTTGAAGGGACAGAGTCTAAAGTACCAGTGGTTTATGCAACACAACTTGGGTCACCAGAAGCTGAGTAGAAACTAAGTCAAAAGTGTTTAACTAGGATCATAACACTAGGCTTATTCTTTCCTTGGGTTCTCCCCTTAGTATTAAGTATTGTGTTAGGCTGGGTAGACTATAAAACTCACATATGTATAAGAAAGAGCTTTATATTAAGGAGTATCTGTGCATCAATAAAACATCATAGCATAGTCTGGATCAAGTCCATAATTCCAACAATTGGCCATACGTCTGATACTAGTCCATAACTCCCTCTTCAGGCTCACAAAGCCACAGGCAATGATGCAGAATGCAGGAACATCACTGACTGGTGGGTGCAAAGTCCCGTGGATCCAATAGCAGTGGCTCTGCAGTTCTCTCAGTAAAGGAAGGAGAAGGCAGAGGGGTGTGTGTGTGTGTGTGTGTGTGTGTGTGTGTCATGACCCTCCTTATGAGGAGGTCACACCCACAAGGAGGCACCTTCAGGCTATTATGTAACTTGCAGGCTAAACTCCACCCTTTCACTTCTATAGATTTAAGTTGACACATTATTTAACAAGTATTATTAAGGGTGTTTTTTGTACTCCCCCACCCCCACCCCGTGCCCTCCTACCCAATATGGGAGCCTACTACTCCCATTTTATCCACTAAAAAATTGTAAGCACTTTCTCTGAGACATACATGCTCCCCTTCCCACGTTTTGACTTGATTTCCAGTAAAATGCCCTTATCACTGTTGTAGGAATTCCTGTTGATTTGGTGTGACCTTATCACAATGTTGTATAGCAGCAAAGGAATGGTCTTCTCCCTGTCTCCCTTCTTGAGGAGTGACCCCAGCTAAGGTGAGGTCTGTTCTGTAGAAGTGGTTTCAAAGATGTACGCAAAAGGAGGAAATGTAAGGTTCATGGACTCTAGGCAGGATCTCTTCCCCTTTGAGAGACTAAATAAGAATTTTATGTGAACTAAGAGCAGAAGACTGCTTTTGTCCTAGTGTTCTGCCTTTATAGTAGTGGACTTAGATTATATTTTTCCTTTTGTGTTTGACTTACTTCACTTAGTATAATGGTTTCTAGGTCCATCCGTGTCATGGTGTCTCATGCTTCCATCGCTGCTTTTGGGGGATCCTTAGTATTTCATTGTGTGTATGCATCACTGATTCTTTATCCATTCTTCTGTTGAGAGACATTTGTGCTGTTTCCAGTTTCTTGCACCTGTGAACTGTGCTACAATAAACATGAGAGAGCATACATCTGTTCATGCTCCGTCTCTTACTTCTTTGAGGTGTATGCCCAATAGCGGTATTGCTGGATAGTATGGGATTTCCATTCCTAATCATTTTAGGTAGCTTTATACGGCTTTCCATAATGATTGTACATGTTTGAAAGTCCACCAATAATATATGAATTCCAGTTTCTCTATATCCCTCTAGAACTTGTTGTTTTCTGCAGTTTTGTTTCGGTTTGTTTTAATTGGGCTATCATTGTGAATATAAGGTGATATCTCTTAGTTTAATTTGCATCTCCTGGATGGCTAGTGATAGCATTTTTCATATGTTTGTTAGGCACTTGAGTATCATGTTCGCAATCTGTGGGCTTACTTTACTCTCTTGATGAAATCTTTGATGTGCAGAAGTGGTTTCTTCTTATTAAGTCTCAGACACCAATTTTGTCTTCCACTGTGCTTGCTTTCTTTATTAAACTTGGTAGTCTATAGAAACCTTGCACTAGGATCCTTAACTTTGTCCCAGTTTTTGCCTGGATGATCCTAATATATCTGGGGTTTGAATTTAGGTCTTTAATCTACATTGAGTTCTTCTTCTTCTTTTTTGTTTTTTAAAATCATCTTATTGGGGACTCGTACAACTCTTATCACAATCCATATATACATCCATTGTGCCAAGCACATTTGTATATATGTTCCCATCACCATTTTCAAAACATTTTTTTGTACTTAAGCCCTTGGTATCAGCAGCTTGTTTTTTTTATTTTCTCCCTTCCCCACCACCCCTCCCTCATGAAACCTTGGTAATTTATCTTTTTTTTTTTTTAATGTCTTACACTGACCACTGTCTCCATTCACCCACTTTCCTGTGGTTCATACCCCTGAGGAGAGGGTTATATTAGATCACTGTGATTGGTTCCCCCTTTCTCCCTCACCTTCCCCTACTCTCCTCGTATCACTACTCTCATTATTGGTCCTGAGGGGTTTATCTGTCCTTAATTCCCTGTGTTTTGAGCTCCGATCTATACTAGCGTATATGCTCTGGTCTAGCCAGATGTTAGGTAGAATTAGAGTCATGATACTGTGTGTGTTGGAGGCGGGGGCAGGGCAGGAAGGTATAAAGAGATAGAGGCAAGTTGTATGTTTTGTCGGTGCTATACTGCAACCTGACTGCGTTGAATTATTTTTGGTGCATGAGGAGACATATGGATCGTCTTTCATTCTTCTGCATATGGAGATCATCCATTTTTTTTCCAACATCATTGTTGAAGAGGCTGACTTATCCCACCTGATGGGTTTAAGTCCTTCGTCAAGAACCAGTTGCCTGTAGATGGATGTATTTACATCTGGGTTTCTCTTCTGTTCCATTGGTCAATGTATCTACCATGGAACTAGTACCAGGCTGTTTTGACTTTGTAGTAAATTTTCAGGTCCATTAGTGTAAGGCTTCATACTTGGTTCTTCTTTTTTAAAAGTTATCTGCTTATCCTGGTCTCATCCCTCTCCATTTGAAGGTGTTAATCAATGTTTTCCTTTTCTTTAAAGAAAGAAGTTGGGATTTGGACTGTGATTGCATTGTGTCCATAGAGTGTTTAGGTGGTATTAGCATATTCACAGTATTAAGTATGCTTGTCCATGAACACAGAATATCTTCTGTTTATGTCAGTGTTTTTATTTTATTTTCCTTTTTTATTAAAATATCATTTTACTTGGGGCTCTAACAGCTCTTATAACAATCCATACGTCAATTGTATCAAGCATATTTATACATATGTTGCCATTATTATTTTCTAAATATTTACTTTCTATTTGAGCTATTATTTGAGGTATGAGCTCCTCTTTCTTCCCCTCCCTCCCACTCTCCTACCCTCGTGACTCCTTGATGAATTATAAATTATTATTTTCATATCTTACACTGACCCTTGTCTCCCTTCCCACATGGTTTCTGTTGTTTGCACCCCCTCACCTCCGGGTGTGAGTTTATGTGTGTGTGTGGGTGTGTGTTATGTGTAAATCATTGCCATTTGTTACTCCTTTCTCCCCTCCTCTTCCCACCTTCCCTCTACCCCACTGGTATCAGTACTCCCATTCCTGTTCCACTATTTCTTGTATCATGAACTCTTAGCTCTTATCTGTACCTGTGTACATGCTCTGGTCTAGCCCACAGTGAAAGGTAGGACTGGGGTCACAGTAGGGGTTGTTGAGGAAGCCTCAAGGAACCAGAGGAAAATTGTGTGTTTCATTGGTGCTATACTGTATCCTGGCTGACTCATCCCTTCCTTGTGACCCTTCTGTGAGGGGATGTCCCATTGTCTACAGATGGGTTTTTGGTCTCTGCTCCAACCCCCCTCATTCTCAACAATATAGTTTTGTTTGTTTGGGGTCTTCTGATGCCTGTTACCCGATCCTGTCTACACCTCATTATCACACAGGCTGATGTACTTTTAAAATTAGGTTTTTACCTTTGTGTAAAATGTAACAGGTTTTACCTTTCATCTTTTCTGTGGTTATTGTGAATGGTAACTGTTTCCTTAATATCACTTTCACAGTTTTCTTAACTGGTATACAGGGATACAATTGATTTCTGCTTGTTAATCTTGTATTTTGCTAGCTTGCTAGATTCCTCAATTGTTTCCAATAGTATTTTTGTGGAGTTTTTTTGGGTTCTCCCTATATAGAGAATCTTATCATCTGCAAAATGCAAGAGTTTCACTTCTTTGCCTATTTTTATTTCTTCATTTTTTTAAATGGTAGCATTTTGGTGGTTCTGAATAAGATGTCAGGTACAATGTTGAATACATAGTGGTAATAGAGGAAATCCTTGTCTCGTCTTCATTGTCAGGGAAAATATTTTTAGTTTTTCCCACTAACTAAGCATGATATTGCCTGTGTTTTTTCATATAAGGTCTTTGGTAAGTTGAGAATCATCCCTTCTATTTCTATTTTGTTGAGTGCTTTGATCAGAAATAGATATTGGCTTTTGTCAAATGCCTTTTCAGGATCTATTGATGTGATCATGTGGTTTGTGTTTGTGTTTTGTCTTGTTTATGTGTTGGATTACATTGGTTGTTTATAAATATTAAGCAATCCTTGTTTCCCTAGCATGAATCCTACTTGGTTATGGTGACTATTTGTTGTGAGTGTTGGATTGTCTTGGCCAGACTTTTGAGGATTGTGGTGTCTATGTTTGTGAGGGATATTGGTCGGTAAGGTTTTGTCTTTGTTGGAGTCTTGCCCAGTTTGGGTATCAGGGTTATGCTCACTTCGTAAGATGAGTTTGGATGTTTATTATCCTCTTATATATTCTTGAATAGTTTGTGTAGTATAGGTGACAGGCTTTCTCTAAATATTTGGTAGAATACCCGTTTGTAGCTATCTGGTCTGACTTTTCTTTTCTTTTCTTTTTTTCCCCTTGTATTAAGTGTTTACCCCTTATGACCAAAACCCAATCTGTAAACTTTGAAGAATGTGTGTTTAATTTTCTTTTTATCATTTTATTGGGGGGCTCTTAAAACTCTTATCACAATCCATCCACCCATCCATTGTGTCAAGCACATTTGTACATTTGTTGCCATCATCATTCTCAAAACATTTGCTTTCTACTTGAGCCTTTGGTATCAGCTCCTCATTTTCCCCCCTCCCACTGCTCCCCCCTCCCTCATGAAACCTTGATCATATATAAATTATTATTACTATTTTGTCATATCTTACACTGTCTGATATCTCCCTTCACCCATTTTTCTATTGTCCATACCCCAGGGAGGAGGTTATATGTTGACCTTTTTGTTAAAGTTGGTGATTTTGTATTTCTCCCCTTTTTTCATGTGTGCATTGATTGCTATGCTCTTATATTTACTGATCTTTTTTAGTCAATTTACAGCTTTCACATATATATGGACATTGAAAATACCAAGGCTTTTGTTATGCATGCCTTAGTCCTCAATATACTCACTCTTAAAAACTTTAAGGAGATCTTGTGCAGCATAGTTATACAGTGCAGTGGGTACTTTAGCCCAATGAAGTGTTTGGGCTAAAAATCAGTTAGAGCTATATTATATTTACCCACGTAAAAAGAAAATGCTTGCCCATGTGCAATATTGTCTTTGATTGGATTGTAAATCCAATCCAAAAAGATCTCAACTAAGTATAAATCCAATTTTATTTTGGATATAATTATGCACTTTTGTTAGTTGGTGCTTTGGATAGTATCTTATCTTTGTCGATATTAGATGCCCTGAAATCAGTTCCAATTCATAGTAATAGAATTAAAAGCTGCAAGGTCCTAAGCCATTCTCACAATCACAGATAAGTTTCAGCCTGTATCTACTGTATTTTTCAATAACTATCAATTTATCTCATCAAAAGACTTATTTCCTAACCCTCTATTTCACTAAGGATAGTGTCTTCCCCAAGGACTGGGACTTCCTGATAACACACCCAGAGTAACATGAAGTCTTGTTAGCCTCTCTCATAAGGATCATTCTATCTGAATTTCTTCTAAGATATACTTGTTAATTTTCTGGTGGTACATTATATATTCAATATTGTTTTCAAACACTATAATTCGAAGGCATCAACTCTTCTATTATACTCCTTATCTATTGTGCCACTTTTGCATGCATATCAGGTGATTGATAATGTCACAAGCTGTGTCAAGCATACCTGAATTCTCAAGGCCATTTTCGCGTTTTAACACTTTAAGTTGTCTTTTGCAGAACATTTACCCAATCTAATATGTTTTATTTCTTGATTGCTCCTTTCATGGCCATTGATTATAGATCCCATTACTTCCAATAAAAGGAGAATTTACAACTGAATTTATGATACAATGTCTAAGAAGCTTAATTGACCTCCACATTTACTCACAACAAGTGAAATAGTTCAAATACAAACCCAGATTTCCAGTAATATAATCATACTATGATCAATGAATGCAAAGTGATAATAATTAATTTGTATATCTGTTGGCTATGGGTTGGGGTACGTAAGGCAAGAATTTCTCCAATTATGGACATCTTCTTTCTACATGTTTAATATCAATTGGAATACCCCAATGATTGTCAACACTAGCATTTTTTAATAGCAATAATTCAAATACACTTCACTGTGTTAATCTCCACAATATTTCATCAAAATTTTTAAGAGTGCCTAGCAGAGTGGTTTTTACAAAATAGCAATCACTGATAAATATTTATATCTTTACTTGAGATTACAAATTTCAATACAGTTTATTAAATGTACATAAAAATTGAACCCTCAAATTGTATCACTTGCAGCTACTTATATTATCATTAATTCTTCTATTGGACTTTGGCCTATTCAATATCTTCTTCCATTTTGCCTTCCGCAAAGTGCAGGGAATCTAATAATAATAAGGAAAACAACAACAAAGAAAAACAGAAACCAAATCGGCTACCCCTCAAATGGATTCCAACTTCTAACAACCCTATAGGAAAGTTGAGAACTATGGCATAAAGTTTCCAAGGCAGTCCATTTTTAAGGAGCCAAAATTTCAAGTGCTGTAAACATGACACCAAGAGGAATCCTTGGTGTTTATAACTCACTGTTGTCTAGCAGTTCCTATTCACTAGCAATCCTATCAGACAGATTAGGGTTTTAGAGATTATAAATTTTATGGAACAAATTGCATTATCTTCCTGACTCTAAATAATTGGTGACTTATTACATCATGAAAAAAATTTTTAAGATTATATGCTATGTATAATGAATTATTTTTCTTCCTAAGGAATTTGCTTCTCAATTGCTAACAATGCATGCACATAGCACATGCACATGGACGTAAACGAGCATTTAACTAATTTTACATGCAATTCATGTCTAGAATCAAATGAATTTTTGGTAAGTTGTCATTTATCCACAGCTGAGTACTGATGATAGAGTTGATAGTTTGCATTCCAAAGCTATGCCTGAATGCAGCTCTGAATTTAAAAAAAAATAATAATGCTTTTACCACTGTTATTTACATGTCTAAGTGCTTTTGAAGTTTTTTTTTCCCATTTATCAGGTGTCAGAATGCACTGCAAGAATAATGAGGGGCAAGTTAGGAAAGTGCATTAAACATAACTGACTACTGTCATCATCTTATCAAGACTCAATAATAAAACTCTATTTTTAACCATGTAACGTGTAATAAAAATCAAAGTAAATGATTTTAAAAGCTAAAATAATGAGCTTTAAAATGATAGAAAAATGAAAAGGAACGACAAAATTCAAATACTTGATAAGTGCAATTGAAAATGAAAATGAAAGCAACAATCTAACAAATAATATTTTGGTTTCTTCAGTGGAGAAAAAAAGAACGTTTTTTATTCTTTAACATGAAAACCTGAAAATGTTTTATAATATTAAAATAAATCCATTTCTAACACTCATATGACAAAGTCTGTGTGAGAATGAAAATAAATTATATTTCCCTTTTAGTTTTTGATCTTCTGGCCAGCGGTATTATAGTTTTACTTATGGCATTAATTAATAACTCAAGCTATTACGGATGTGCCTTTTCTGATATTAAACAATATTTTTTTGTCCATCATAAAAGCATGAGGCTGAATTATTTTTATTCAAATTGGAAACATGCTTAGTTAAATGATAATTTACTTTTTAATTATGATGGTGTTAACATTCTAGTTATTATACACTGACTCACTGGAGACACATTAACAGGTTCAATAGAGAACTAACAAAGTGAAGTAATGGAAAGTGGTAAATAATATCCATTAAGGAGGCAGAAATCAATTTTATGTTTTTGTCCTACTCAATGTAGAGAATCTCCACAAAATAATGAACTGTTGTTCACGACTGTTTTCTAAATCTAAAACAATATATGAACATTTATTTTTATGTATTTTCAACTGTATGCATGCCAACAAAAAGAAGAGATGTGTATAAATAATATACATTCATACAAATTTACAACAGACACAATTTAAATGTACTTACAGAAAAGATGTTAAAAATTTGCTTTATATGAAAAATAAATAACATTGTCATTTGCTTCTTGAATGCAAATGTGAAGTGATTATTTTGTGACATGTATCTTCATATTGACATAAAATAATATTTTTCTAAGTAGCCTCTATCACACAAAAATAATCATTTTTTGGTAAAAAAAACTCCTATGTTAGCATGGTAAACACATTGTGATTAATCATTATACTTATTAATCAATCTCCCATCATTCTCTAGTCAAATCGTAATCTTTCCCCTATTCTATCATTTTTTTTCTCTTCACGTTTCCCTGACTACTGGTACCAGAAATGCATTCCTCCTCCTTTGCTTAATTTATAAATCTTTGCCAAGTAAATGATTACTTCTTCTGTAACGACACTCCTCAGAATATGGGAATTCAAAGATGGAGATAGAGATAAAGGTTTCTGTGCTATATATTCCCATTTTTTCCCCCTTCTCACAGAACTCACTGCCATCAAAACTGCAACTCACGGCCACCCTCTACTGGTTTTCCATACTTCAAAGGCCTTTCCTTTTGCAAACCACTTTTTAAAAACCTCTTAATTATTCTATTAACATCAGAATAACGTCCTGTCAAGGACTAAAGAGGTTGAAGAGAGAACGTTTCCATATGCAATCAGAATAGGAGTATGAAGCACAAAAATCAAAGGGCCCATTACAGATAAAGGTCAATATGAGTTAAACCTAGAAGGAGAAATAGCTAATGAAGAAAAGTAATTTTTGGAATGAGGCTTGCCTGCCTTAGTGAAAGCCAAGTAGAGATGGAAATATTTATATCATGTTCATGAAATGATGTATTTCAGCAAGAGCAGGCATGGAGGTGGTGGGTGTGCCAGATGATGCTGAAAAAAATTGAGAACAACTGACAAAGTATTTTAGAATTCCGTTTTTGTTATTAAATTTTAAATGTATCCAAAATAATAAGGATATTGAAAAAATCTAAGCAATATACTATTATTGTTCAATTGCCAATTGGCCACAGTATGCAATCAACCCATTGGAAGAGAATTAAATTGGCTGCTGAATTTACGGTAGATCTGATCTTAAAAGTACATACTTATCTTAAACAAACAATAAACTTTATGATATAATCTTATTATTTCTTATTTTTCAGCATGTCTAGACATGTTAGCCATAGAAATTTACTGAAGATAAATTGATACTGATTTAGCATAAATGGTTTACTTCATTTTCATTTGTTGAAATATTGGGTAATAATAAAGCCTCTAATTAATTGAAATATGTTTCATTCAGTAAATATTTAATCAAAATAGTCCTAGTTCAAACAAAAGTTATTATTAGGTTTTATGTAGAGTAAACTTTTATTAGTGAAAGATAACCAATAAAAACATTTTATTGGGTGCTCATACAACTCTTATCACAATCAATTGTGTCAAGCACATTTGTACTTCGCTGCCCTCATCATTCTCAAAATATTTGCTCTCCACTTAAAAGGAAAAAAAAATTAAGCAGAAAGAAAAAGCTGTCAATAGATCAAGGTCTGATTTTTTATCTCTAGGTGTGTCCTTCAGTCAGGACCGATGGGGCATCATGCTCTGACCCCAGAGTCTGTCCTTTGTACTCCCTCGGGGGCTCTCTGCTCTGCTCCCATGGTTGCTCTGCCACACGCTTTTTGTGGTTTGCCTCGGTGTCTCAGGGTAAGTCTGGGCCAGTCTCCACACTGAGTCTCCAGTGTTGTCCCCCTTAGAACCCGGGGCCATCAAGGGACAGCATGTCTCGTGGTGGGATCAGCCATATTGTCCACTCTGTCCATTGGCTGTTCAGAGTGGGGATATTGTCCTCCAGGCCTGGTGGGTCAGGATGAGCTCCACTCTCTGTTCCTCCCCCTATGTGCTCCCATTTGCTTTGGTCAGACATGCCTCTCTCCCCTCGCTGCAGCTTCATTGCCATCCTCTCAAGTAAATTATTCTTGGGGGAGGGGCAATTGTCCTCATAGCTGGCATGGAGGCCGAGCCCTCAGGCCCCACCACTGGTCCCCCACTCCTTGCCAACAGCTGCATTCGTTTGGCACTGGCTTTAAATCTGTTCCCTCTTTCCCTGTGGAGACACAAACAATATCCTTCCCTTGCGTGGTCAATGCCCACTTAAGCCCTTGGTATCAGCTCCTCATTTCTTCCTCCCTCCTCACTTCCTCCTCCCTCATGAACCCTTGATAATTTATAAATTATTATTATTTTGTCATTTCTCACACCATCCAACATCTCCCTCCACCCAATTTTCTGTTGTCAGTCCCCCAGGGAGGAGGTTATATGTAGATGCTTATAATCAGTTTCCCCTTTCTAACCTACCTCCCCTCCACCCTCCAGTATAGCCACTCTCACCACTGGTCCTGAAAGGATCATCTGTCCTGGATTCCCTGTGTTTCTGGTTCCTATCTGTGCCAGTGCACATCCTCTGGTCCAGCCAGATTTGTAAGGTAGAATTGGGATCAGGATAGTGGGGGCGAGAAGGAAGTATTTAAGAATTAGAGGAAAGTTGTATGCTTCATTGTTGCTAAACTGCATGCTAACTGGCTTACAATCCCTAATGAATATAAATTCAAAAATCCTTAACAAAATACTGGCCAATAGAATACAAATGCATATACAAAAAATAATACACTATGACCAAGTGGGATTCATACCAGGGATACAAGGTTGGTTCAACATACATAAGACCATCAGTATTATTCACCACATTGGCAAGGAAAATGATAAGAACCACATGATAATATCGATAGATGCAGAAAAAGCATTTGACAACATCCAACACTCATTTCTGTTTAAGACACTCAAGAAGAGAGGAATAGAAGGAAAATTCCTCAACGTTATACAAGCTATATATGGAAAACCAACGTGGTAGTCAATGGAGAAAAGACTAAAACATTTCCACTGGAAAAGGGGACCAGACAAGGATGCCCCTTGTCCTCACTCCTATTTAACATCATACTGGAGGTTCAAGCTAACAACATAAGACAAAGAAAAGACATCAAAGGTATTCATCTGGGGAAGAAAGAGGCAAAATTATCATTATTTGCAGGCGATATGTTTCTATACATTGAAAATCCACTGAACTCCACAAGTGGAGTGTTGGAAACAATAGAGGAATATGGCAGAGTGGCAGGTTACAAGACCAACAAACAGAAATCTATCGGTCTGCTATACAAATCAGACAAGATCACATAAAAGAAAATTGAAAGGGTAATGCCCTTTACAGTAGACAAGCACAAATGGAAATATCTAGGGATATACCTAACTAAAAAAAATGAAAGATTTGTATGAGGAAAATGATAAAACACAATTACAAGAAACCAAGAGTGACTTCAACAAACGGAAGAACACCCCATGCTCATGGATTGGAAGACAGACTCAATATAGTAAGGATGTCAGTTCTGCCCAAGGCACTATGTAAGTTCAGTGCTATCCCAATACAAATCCCATCCTTCTTCAAAGAATTGGAAAAACTGATTACCAACTTCGTATGGAGGGGGAAGAAGCCCAGTATTAGCAAAGAACTCCTCAAGAAGAAGGAAAAAGTGGGAGGACTGACTCTACCTGACTTTAGCATGTATTACACAGCCGCAGTAATCAAAACAGTGTGGTACTGGTTTAAGGACAGATCTTCAGACCAATGGTAAATAGCTGAAGGTCCAAAACTAAAAATATCGGCATACAGGCTACTGATTTTTGAAAAGGGCCCCCACAATATCAAATGGGAAATGGATTCCTTCTTCAATAAACAGTGCTGGAAAAAAATGGATATCTACCTGCAGAAAAATGAAGCAAGAGCCTTACCTCACTCCATGCACAAGAATAAACTCGAGGTGGACCACAGACCTTGAGGTGAAATCCCAAACAATTAGGTCCATCAATGAGGGAATTGGGACAAACCTGAGAACCTTGGCACAGGGAATACATAGGCTATCAGAAATAGGGAAGGATACAAATACAGAGGAGGCACAAATTGACAAGTGTAATATACTGAAGATGTCACCTTTGTACATCGAAAGAATTCACCAAGAGAGTAATAAGAGAGCCCACAGACTGGGAAAACAACTTTAGCAATGACACATCAAAGGCCTTATTTGTGAAATCTACAATACTTTGCAAGCTTACAAAAGCAGAAAAAAAGTAACTGCCCACTGAGGAGGTCGGCAAAGGACCCGAACAGAAGTTTCACAAGGGCAAACATCCAAATGCCCAATAAACATATGAGAAAATGTTCCTGATCTTTAACCATAAGAGAAATGCAAATTAAAACAACTATGAGATACCACCTAACACCCTCAAAGATAGGCCAATTCAAAAAAATCAGAAAGCAACAAGTGTTGGAGGGCCTGTGGTTAGATAGGATCTTTCATCCACTGCTGGTTGGCCTGTAGGTATGTACAACTACTATGGAAATCAATTTGGCAATTTCTAAAACATATGGAAATTGAGCTATCATGTGACCCAGCAATCCCCCTACTGGGCATATAACAAGGAGAGGCAAGAAACAAACCACAGCCAGACATCTGTGCTCCAATATTCATCGCGGCACCGTTCACAATTGCAAGGAGATGGTAACAACCCAAATTTCCATCAACAGATGAATGGATTAAAAAACTGGTTCATATATACAATGGAGCACTACGCATCACTAAAAAGCAGTGATGAACACATGAAGCATATTGCTGCATGGGAAGAACTGGAGGAAATTATGCTAAGTGAAGTAAGTCAAGTGCAAAAGGACAAGTACAATATGAGCCCTGAAGTAAGTTTTAAAAAAAATGCAAAATGGGCATAGGGGAAAAACTACTGTACACAAACATTCCTGGAGTGAGGTCCAGGTATTAAGGCAGAGGCCAGACAAAATCCAAGGATACATATGGTAACCAACAAAAAAGGGGGAGGGGGAGGAAAGAAAAAAAAAGGATAAAGGTGTGTGGCGGGAGGAACAGGGCACTAACCCACCCAAGGGAACGTTATTGTTTATATCTCCACAGGGAAAGAGGTCCCAGACTTAAACCCGGTTTTCCGGGATGCGAATGCAGCATGCAGGCATGGAGAGGGGAGTCAGTGGAGGAGTCTGATGGCCTGGCCCCGATCCCAGCTACATGGACAACCCCTCCCCACCTCCCCAGAAGAATTTACTTTAGAGGACAGCGCTGAAGCTTCAGCTCAGGGAGAAAGACATATCTGAGCAGAGCACATTGGAGCAAATGAAGGGGGAGGAAGAGAGAGTGGAGCACATCCTGGCCCACCAGGCCTGGAGGACGATATCCCTGCTCTGAACAGCTAGTGCACAGAGTGGACCATATGGCTGGTCCCACTATGAGACAAGACGTCCCTTGCTGACCCATGGCCCTACCGGGGACAACACTGGAAACTCAGTGTCGGAATTGGCCTGTACTGACCCTGCAACACTGAGGCAGAACACTAAGGGCATGCGGCAGA
>NW_022111301.1:9750217-9771344 GCF_000313985.2 Echinops telfairi | reverse complement strand
TATGCCCTTTGCCTCCTACTTCTCTCCTCTATTTCTTTACCCTTTCCTCCTGTCCCATTACCATGTTCAGCCTTCATTCTGGTTTCGGTAGTTCCTTGCAGTGTCTCTGTGTATTCTTTCCATTTCTCTTGATGCATCTTACATCATTCATTATTTTGCCTATAGAGTCTTTCAAGATAGCAATTGGAGGCTTGAATTTTTGTTGAGTTCTTTCAGTTTCAGTTATGCTGAGTTCTTACCTTTCAGTTTTCTAACTCTGGGCCTTTACACGTTTCAGTATAATATTTGGCTTTTCTTCTAGAGCCGCCCTTTGAAATTTTCTAATCAGCTCTTCCTTGACTTCATCCTTTCTTCCATTTGCTTTAGCTACTCTATAATTAAGAGTAAGTTTCAGAATCGCTTCTGATATCCACTGTGACATTTTCTTTCTTTCCTGTCTTTTTAATATATTTTTTGCTATTTTTATGATACACTTGATGTACACCCATAGCTCCGCAGGTTCTCTGTCACTGGTGTTCAATGAGTCAAATCTGTTTTTGAGAATTTCTCAAAATTCCTGTGGGATAGACTCAAGGTCATATTTTAGCTCTCGTGGACTTGTTTTAATTTTCTTCAGCTTTATCCTGAACTTACATATGGGCAATGATAATATGATCTACCCTTGTCTGTTTTTAGTTTATGATATTGAGCTTTTCCAACTTGTCTTCCTATGTGTAGTCAATACGATATCTGTGTATTTCTTCTGGGGAAATCTATGTGATTAGTTGCCTTGTCTGTTGTTGAAAAACGGTATTTGCTCTGAATATGTACTTGGTCTTACAAAATTCTATCATGTGACCACCGGTTTCTTTGCTTTCACCAAGTCCATATTTTCCAACTACTGTTGCTTCTTCTCTGTTTTCAATTTTTGCATTCCAATCACCAGTAACTATCAATGTATCTTGTTTGCATATTTGATTAGTTTCTGACTGAATTTGTTGATAGAATTTTTCAATTTCTTCCTCACTAGCTTTTGTGGTTGCTGCATAAAGTTAAATAATAGTTATATTGATTAGATTTCCAAATAGATATACTACTACACGAGCAGCATTATATTTCATGATGGACTTAGCAGGATCCTTTCTTACAATGAATGTCATGCCATGCCTCTTGATTGTGTCATTCCAAGTATAGTAAATAGTATGATTTTCTAATTCAAACATCCAAGACCAGCCCATTTCATCCCACCAATGTCTAGGATATGGATCTTCAAGCATTTCCTTTCATTTCTGACAATTTCCAATTTTCCTAAATTCATATTTTATACATTCCACGCTGTGATCATTAGTAGATTTTTGCAACAGTTTATTTTTACCTTGAGTCATGCATGGCCCGTCAGTAAATGAAGACCCCTAAGGTTCCGCTCCCACAGGCTTTATCCAACTTGTGTCACCGCGGTCAACTCCCCTACTCTCATCTACAGTCACATTTCGAGTGCACTCAGATCTAAGGGGTCCATTCCTAGATGATCTCCAGCAATGTTCTGCTTCCTTCGTTCTGGCATTCAGCATTTGACAATGCTTCAAATCAATCTATGTATGAGGCTTTCAAAGGCTTCTTCCTCCGAAGTGGAGAACAGAGCCCTTCTTCATGGTCTGTTCTTAGTCTGAAAGCTCTACTAAAACATTTTCACTTTGGATGACCCTGCTGACATTTGAAATACCGGTTCATGTTAAAGCTGAAGAAGTTTAAAACCAGTGCACGAGAGCCAAAAGATGATCCATGAATCCCTCTCACTTGAATTTTAAGAATGTCTCAAGCAGAGGTCTGATGCCTTGAACACTAATGACAGCAGAACTGGTGAACTGTGAAATCACATCAAGAACGTTATATATGAAGAAAGTCAGAGAAAATCAAAGTGGATGTCAGAAAAGACTCTGAAACCTGCCCTTAATCATATGCTTTCCAGTTTCCTAAAGAAGTTAGAAATAAAGATTCCACTAAATTATTTTATTAAGTTATTAGATATTTATCCTAGATCTTTTATGAATGGATAAAGAAATTATGGTGCAAACAGTGGGATACTATGTTATGTTGAAGAAAAATGATTGCTTTGTGAAACATCTCTCAACACAGGTGAATCTAAAGGATATTGCACTGCGTGCAATAAGTCAACCACGGAAAACATTATCTAATGAAGCTATTATATAATGTCGATAACAAGTGTACACACAGAAAGAAACATTCTTTGATGGTTATCAGTGATGGAACAGAGAGGGGTTGAAATAACTCATGATATAGAAGACATGTATTAATTTGCATAAGAGAAAGTAATCTACAGTATGGGGGGAGGTCAGCATAACATAATCAAGGCAAAGGAAGAGACTGAGGGATATGCAAAAGTGAAAAGAAATAGAGATGGATACTATTACATACATAATCCAGCAGTAACATAAATAATAATTTACAAGCAGATTCACAGGAAGATATGTAAACTAAATAGGTATGGGACGGCATATGAGAGTATAGTCCTGAGCATATGCAGGTTTGACAGAGAATATGTCTGCATATATATATTTGTATGCATTGCAAATATATTCAGGTATATAGTAAAACATACAGGAAGAAAAGTTATGCCACCATTTTAGGCATAACCAAACACCTGGACTGAGTTGCTGTGGTTGAGGGTTTTGAACTATTGGTTGAAGGGACATCTACCTCCAGAATTTTGTATAAAGGAGTCCATAAAGGCAGTGTTCTAGGTCAGACTTAGTCAGAAAGTAACTGAGGTATTCAAAGTTGTGAACAGCCTTGTAAGGAATTATCCAGGGCAAAGAAGAGAGAAGAAATTTAAAGAATAAATAAACACACACACACACACACACACACACACACACACACTAAGAAGCAGAACACACACACACACCATTAGTTCATAGGACTAAAAACCATACACCAGTAGACCCCTGAGATGAGAACAGATGATAACTGACTTCCACTACTAGCACAGTTCTGTGTGTACCACAATAAAAGGATAGTTGAATAAAGCTATAATACAGAATCCAAAATCATGACAAACACCGGACTTGTCTGTATTACAGAACCTCCGAGACTGTGGCCTTTAGACAACCTTCAAACTTGCAACATAACTCAGTCCTGGAGATTACATTCCAACCAAACAATGAACAAGCCTATAAAGTAAATAACACTCATGGGGAATGTACTTCTCAGAACAATCCACCAGATCAGGCTAAAAAATAACTCAGAAGGCAGCAAAAGGCAGAGACGATAGCTAAATAGAAGTAGGGTGGCTAGGGGTGAAGTGAGAATAGTATTTCACATTGAAAGAAGTACAATTAAATTACAAATCAAAATGTGTATTAATTATTGAATTGGAAGGAAGTTTTTCCTGTAAACTTACCAAAACCACAAGAAAATGTTGGAAAAAAGAAAGAAAAGAAATATTATTTTGGATTTTGGGGATATAGCTTCCAGGTAACAAGCACAGAAAGATCATCTTAGTAACAACCATAGTGTTATCACCAGTACGGAATTTCTGCCCTCCCCAGAAGCCAGGAAAACAATGTAAAAACTAAGTACACCAAAGTTTCTTAACTGTGTGCATTGGCGTCGTCTGCGCACTGTGACTGACCCCCCACCACCATTGACCAGCGATCCAAGTTGCTTCTGTGCACTATCCCTCTGAACAAACGGAACCGTCCTTTCCTTCTATGCAACAGCGCAGACAAACCTCTTACGTTGCTTGCCCCTGGGGCCCTGTGTGGATAACAGACCACATAGACAGCTTGGTGCAGATATCCTCACTCCCAAGCAATGCTTTAAATGATTTCTTTTCTTCTTTCTTCCTTCTTTCTCTGACATGGTTGTTCCCATGTGACCACCCCCTCCTCCACCCAGCTGTGGATGTGTACACACAATAACATTGTCAAAGGAGCAAAAATCCTGATCCAAACGGTCATTTATTTTTACTTTATTTTATATATTTTCCTTTAATTTTTGTATTTTTAATCTATATTAAATTTTTTCTTATGTTTCCTACTTCCTCTTACCAGATGACTCCAGCCCCTTGTGAGTACTCATCACTGATTTTCAATAAAGGCCCAAAATACATTAAATAGGAAAGAGAAAGCATCTTCAACAAATGGTGCTGAAAAAACTGTATCTCCATCTGCTGGAGAATGAAATTGGTCTCTTAAATCAGCCCATGAACAAACATGAACACAAGATGGATAAGAGACCTAACTGTATATCTCAGAGCTATAAGAATCATCAGTTATAAAATTGGGACAAAATAAAGGGCCTTACTTCAGGGTATACATATATTTGACAATATAATAAAATAAGCATGCACACCAGAATACAAAATAGAAGTCTCAAACATACTAAAAATATTGCACTCATGTAAATCAAAGAGTTCATCAAAAGATAAAATGATGGCCCATGGACTGGGGGAAAAAATGACGCAACAAACAAGGAACTAATTACTAAATCTCATACAATTTTGCAACACCTCAGTAAGAAAAATATATATATGTGTATATATGTGCATATATATATAAATGTGAAAAAGTCATAAAGCAACAGTTTATCAAAAATGACACTCGTATGACTGACACACCTAGGGAAACATGTTCACAATCACCAGCTATCCTAGAAATACAAATCAAAACCATGATGAGATATTTTACCTTATACACAATGATAACCCAATTCAAAAACCAGAAAACAACAAATGTGGGAGAGGTTGTGGAGAGATATGAACTCTTATATACTGCTGGTGGGCTTGTGAACATGTACAGTCATGCAGAAAATGATAAGGTCTTATCTAAAACAACTGAATTGAAAGACAATTTGATCCAGCAATGCTTTTCCTGGGCATATTCAGAAGAAGAAGAGACATAATAATAATAGATGTGTGATACTCCATGTTCACTGTAACAGAATTCACAGTAACAAGAAACTGTAAATAGCGTAAATGCCCATCAGTAGAACAATGGACACACACAGTGAAATAATAAGTATTCCTAAAAACATCGATGAAACCCTAAAATATCTCATCACATGCAAGGACCCTGGAAACCATTAAGTCACGAAATGATAAATATTGCATGATACCGCTACTATAAGAATAAGCACTAAGAAAAAGTGCACATCTGTTCTCACATAGTGTAATCTTCTCAGTCTCCCAAACAATGAGGTGCTGTATCTACCTATTGATCATGATCCATAGAGCACCATCTTATTTGTGTAACTTATTAATCACTACAAAAGAGGAGGCCACAACTCAGTTGGAGTCAGTTTCTCATATTTTTGGGAGAGGAAGAAGACTAAACATTTCCTGCTATATAGCATTATGTTAGTCTGGGTAGACTAGAGAAAAAAATCATAAACACACATAAGCGTATAAAAAGAGCTTTATATATAAGAGCAATTAAATGTTGAGAAAACATCCCAGCCAAGTCCAGGTCAAGTCCATAAGTCCAATATTAGCCCATATGTCTGATACCAATCTATAAAGTCCTCTTCTGACTCATGAAACACACGCAATGACACTGAATGTAGGAAGATCACAGGCCAGTGAGTGGAAGTCTTGTGGATCCAATGGCAGTGTTGTGGATCCAAAAGCATCCACAGCACTGAAGGTAATGTGGATCCAATGGAAGTCTTGTGGATCCAAAAGCATCTCAGTGCTGGCAGGTCTCCATGTGGCTTCTCTGACTCCAGAGGTCTGTGTCCATGAGCCTCTCTCCAAGTGTCTTCACCACAGGGATGTCTTTCAGGGAGTAAGCAGAGAAAATGTGTGTCTCCTGCCTCTAAGTAGGACATACAGGAGTTCCCAGAATCCTCAGGAGAAAGCCATGCTCACACAGAGGCCTCATTGGCTAGATCCAGATTGACATGCTAGACTCCACCCCTACACTCTTAATCCTCAAATTGATACCAGATTATGTAACTATCACAAGTATTTGGTCACCCCAAATAACAGACACTCCTACAAGACTGCCTAGTGAATCTTAATAAAAATTCAAGTCCATATTTGGAGGAGGGGTCATGTCTATCTTTGAGAAGATTATTAAATCTCTGTTGGTGAGTATATCAGGTGGGTCAACCTGCCACTGGCAAAAACACTTAACATTATTTATATAGACCTCCAAGAGGAGAATACGCCCAGTATTATGTTTCTAATTGGGTGCATTTGTCCTAGTTTCTATTCAGTCCATGGTAACTCAGGCTCTCTCTATGAGACACACAACATCCTTAATAGCCCATAACACAAGGTTCTGATTTTGAGATCCCACTAAGGGAACTAGACTACATTAAACTCACCTGTATCCAACTTAAAGAGTTTGAATATTCCTTTGGAATTAAGGCTTAAATAACCTAGAGGGAGAAAAAGCAGCTGACTTCTGTCCCAAGGTTATAGATGTGATGTCTTTGGAGTTTGGTTAGTGCTTTGAGGGGGACCAATTAATGACATCTTAGAGCCACCATATAGTTTCTATTTTCATACACTCTTTGCTTTTTTAAAAAAAAAACACATCATTTTATTGGGGGCTCATACAGCTCTTATCACAATCCATACATAGAGCCATTGTGTCAAGCACACTTATACATATGTTGCCATCACCATTTTCAAAATATTTTATTTCTACTTGAGCCCTTGGTATCTGCTCATTTTCCCCACCTCCCCCAACCTTCCTTCCTCATGAACCCTTGATAAATTATCTTTTTTTTCATGTCTTCCACCAACCACTGTCTCCCTTCATCTACTTTCCTGTTGTTCATCCCCCTGGGAAGGGGTTGTATTCGATCACTGTGATCGGTTCCTCCTTTCTACCCCCATCTTCCCCTTAACCTCCTGGTCTCACTACTCTCATTATTGGTCCTGAGGGGTTATCTGTCCTGGATTTCCTGTGTTGTGAGCTCTTATCTGTACCAATGTAAGCTGGATTTGTAAGGCAGAATTGGGATCATGATAGTGGTGGGGGAGCATTAAAAAACTAGAGGAAACTTTACAGACACACTGCTTCTCTTCCTTCTGACAAGCCACATGGAAACCCCTGATGGAACCAGAGCCCTGGAGCTGGAGGAGCCACATGGAGACCCATGCCAGCACTGATATGCTTCCACTGCCAGTGCATCCACAAGATTTTCCACCCACTGGTCTGTGAGCTTCCTGCATTCATCATCATTACAAGACTGCATGAGTCTAAAGAGTAATTTATGGACTAATATTGACATATGGGGTAATACTGGACTTATGGACTTGATCTGGACTGGGATGGGAGTTTTCTTAATGTACAATTGCTCCTTGAAATAAAATTTTCTCTTACACACATAAGACTGTCTATGAACTTATTTCTGTAGTCAACCCAGGTCTCAACTCCCTGCTCCCCCTCATTCACATCAATATGATTTTTTGTTCTTTGATGCCTGATACCTAATCCCATCGACATCTCCTGATCACACCCTGACTAGTGTGCTTCTTCCATGTGGACTTGATTGCTTCTGAGCTAGATGACTGCTTGTTTATATTCAAGCCTTTAAGACCCCTGAGCTATATCTTTTGAAAGCCGGACACTGTCCACTCTCTTCACCACATTTGTTTATGCATATTTTGTCTTCAGCAATCATGTCGGTAAGGGGAGCATCACAAAATCCCAGGTTAGCAGAAAAAAGTATTCTTGTGTTAAGGGAGTACTTGAGAAACCCAATGTCCATCTGCTCCCTTAATACTTAACATAAAAATATATGTACAGGGATCTATTTCCTTATCATAATATATAAACATATTTATATTTTTATATTTATAAATATATGTATATTTATAGTAACATATAAATATCTATACATATGTGCATGTGTTTATTTAAACCTCTATAATTGTGCTTTGCCTGCTAGTTCTTTCCTCTAATTCCTTTTCCTCTTGCCCCACTATCCTCTTATCCTCTTTCCTCTTGTCCCTTTATCATTTTCTACCTCCATTAAACTTCAGTAATTCCTCTTGATTATTTGGACTTGATCAAACCCCACCAGGCATCCTATGCCCTCCTTACAATCTATTTTAGATCACATGTTGTTCCCTTGTCCCTGAGTATATTGATACCCCCTTCAGTTTCCCCATGTCCCCCTATCCCATGACACCCTGATAGCATCGGTCCCATTGTTTTATCTTCTGGATAGTTTATACTGCCTATCTTATCTAGATAGACATGCAAAAACAATAGTAAGCACAAAAACAAAACAAGTAAAGCAAAGCAAAACAACAAAAAAAATAACAAAAACAAAAAAGAAAAGCCTATAAATAATTCCAGGTCTGTTTGTTGACCTTTATGAGTATTTTCTGGTCGTGTCTGATGGGATGTCACATCCTGGTTCCAAAGTCTATTTTTTGTATTCCTCAGCAGCTTCACTGCTATGTTCCCCTTGCTGCTCTAATGTAGGCCCTTAGTGTTTCACCCTGGTGGGGTGGGGTCAGATCAGGCACAATTCCCACACTATGTCTCCAGTGTTGTCCACCGTAGTGCTATGGGTCAGTGAGAGATGTCTTGTCCCGTGGTTGGGCTGGGACTATGGTCCTTTCTGTGCATTGGCTGCTTTGAGCCAGAATATCGTCCTGTCCTTGAGGCTTGGTGGGCCAGGATGTGTTCCACTCTCTCTTTCTCTCTCCTTGCCTCTTAGTTTTCTCCCATGTGCGCTGATCAGACATGCTCTTCTGACTGATCTTTAGCTTCAGTGCTGTCCTCTGTAGTGCATTCTTCTGGGCGTGGGAGTGGGGTGGGCACGTAGCTGGGATTGGGGCAGCCCCTCAGACCTCTTTAGTGGTTTACTGTTTCAGGTCAGTATGTTGCATTCATGTATTGGCACACCGGTTGAACTCTGGTCCCTCTCTCCCTCTCCTGTGGAGATATAAACAATATCCTCCCCTGGGGTAGGTTACTGTCCTGTTCCTCCACTACCTATGTTTTTTTTCCTTCCTTCCTTCCTTCCTTCCTTCCTTCCTTCCTTCCTTCCTTCCTTCCTTCCTTCCTTCCTTCCAATCTTCTTTCTTTTTTTCTTTCCCCTCCTTTTTTATTGGCTGCTACGTGTATCCCCTATCATTTTACCTGGATCTCAGTCCAGAAATATACCTAATCCCATTGACACCTCCTGCTCACACCCTGACTGGTGTGCTCTATGCCTCTTTTGCTTTTTAAGCTTACCTCGGTGGATTCATGTTGTATTTGTCCTTTTGTGCTTGGCTTACTTCGCTGAGCATAATTCCCTCCAATACTTCCCATGTGGCGATGTGCTTGATGTGTTAATCACTGCATTTTAAGGATGCATAGTACTCCATTGTATGTATGTACCACAGTTAATCCATTCCTCGGTTGATGGGAATTTGGGTTGTTTCCAACTCCTTGCAATTGTGAACTGGGTTGCAATGAACATTGGAGCACAGATGTCTGGCCATGGTTTGTTTCTTACATCTTCTGCATATAGGCCCAATAGGGCAATTTCTGGGTCATATGTATGGTAGCTCAATTTCCATATCTTTTAGATATTTCCAAATTGATTTCCATAATGGCTATACATACCTCCAGGTCCACTAGCAGTGGACAAGAGTTCATATCTCACCACAGCCATTCCAACACTTGTTACTTTCTGATATTTTTTAATTGGGTTATCTTTGAGGATGTTAGGTGGTATCTCATAGTTGTGTTTTGCATTTCTCTTATGGCTAATGATAGGGAAATTTTTCTCAAATGTTTATTGGCCCTTTGGATTTCTGTCCTTGTGAAACTTCTGTTCAGGTCCTTTGCCCACCTCCTAATAGAACTAGCTTTTTTAATTTTTGCAAGCTAACAGAGTATTGTAGATTTTAGTAATAAGGCCTTTGTCTAATGTGTCATTGCTAAAGATGTTTTCCCAGTCTGTGGGCTCTGTTATTACTCTCTTGTAAAATTCTTTCTATGTACACAGGTGATATATCTTCAGTATATCCCACTTGTCAATGTGTGCCTCCTCCTTGTTTCCTTCCCTATTCACTGCACCAAAGTTCTCAGGTTTGTCAAAATTCCTCACTTCTGACCCTAATAATTTGGATTTTCATCTGTTGTCCACATTGGAATTATAGTTAGGGAGCCTGATGAGCAGCACCCCAAAGGGAATGAAGAATGGCTACATACAGCTTTTCCCTTTAAGCTACTGAAAGATCTCAAACAAGCAGTATCTAGTTATGGTCCAGATTCACCATTTGTAATTGGTATGACAAAATCTCTGGCAGAAATGGAATATTGGATCCCAGCCTACTGGAAGGCATTGATGAAAGTGTGCCTTTCCCCCTTCAGAATCTTTGCAATATCAGATGCTGTGGAATGAAGCAGCCCTTTCACAAGCACTCAAAAATGCTGAAGAGGGTATAGATATAGGGGTTCATCAGCTGCTAGGATATGGGAATTACATCACAATTGAGTCACAATTAAACTTTGATGAGAAGACTTTCACATAAGTATGAGAAGTCTGTCTAAAGGTCTGGGAGAAATAATACCAGACATCCAAGTGACACGACAGTAAAGCAAAGGAATTATGAGCCTTATATAGATTTAATATCCAGGTTCCAGGATGCTGTCCACAAGACTGTGGCGGAAAAGGGGGCAGTGGATAATCTTATTCTTACATTAGCATTTGAGAACTCGAATACATCTTGTCAGGCTGCCATACGCCCTAGAAGGAACAGAGCACCCTGTTAGATTATATCAGGCTATGCAGGGATATAGGATCAGATGAGCACAGGGCCAACCTCATGGCTGCTGCTTTGGCAAGTTACACCAGACCTAAAGGGAGATGCTTTACATATAGAGCAGAGGAACATTATCAGAGAGACTGCAAGCAGATATTACAAAAGAACAGTAAAATTCACAGTGGAAAAGATCCAGGGAAAGAGTCAAGGAAACTGGACTTTGCCCCTGCTGTGATAGAGGTAGACACTGGGCAGAGCATGATCAAAGTTTAGCAATAGAGGAAATTTAGCTGGAAGTAATGTCCAGCCAAAAACCGCATAGCGGGGTATGCTCCAAGCCCCTTTGAACGGAGCACAGGTAATAGAGGAAGGAATTTGATCCAGGCCACACCCAGCAAAGCTCAGAAGGCAAAGCCTCTGCCTAACCCAGCAAAATAATCTTTGAAAGGCAGCAATCACAGGTACCCCCCAATCTCACAGCAGGAGATCAGACCTAGCCAAACTTGCAAAATCCCAGTGTCTGTCCTTGCTGCAGTAAGTTTATTTAACCAAGTAGGGGCTCAGAAGACCTCACAACAGTTTGTTGATTCTAAAAAGCAGGAGCCTCTTATTCAAAGAGTAATACAGTTTCTATCAGGAAGATTTAACCTAAGTATTCAAGGAATTCAAATTGATACTGGAGTTGATTAGAGTTGTGAGGAAAAGCCAAAAGCTGTGATTAAATCAGGAATTATTAAGAGTAGTACCTGGGGTCTGCTACCATGCATGCTACCATGAAATGTGTCTGACTCCATTATTTCAATCTCTCTTCTATCTCTCATCCTCTCCATGACTTTACTATAATCTTTACTTATTATCACTGTACAATTGTGCCTACTGGACCTGTAATGATGCGTTAAGAGTGGGTACCCTGACAATTGATCATAAGTCTCTCTTCCTTTTTCATGTGTACATATATTGCTATCAAATTTCCTTTGATAACTGCCTTTGCTGTGTCCCAAAGGTTTTCATACATCATATTCTCATTCTCGTTGGTTTCTAGAAACCAGATCTCTGCTCTGGGCCAGTACCCATTCCTTTTGCCATACAGAGTTATTTAGCCTCCAATTGTTTGCCTTTGTTTTCTTAATCATCCTTTTATTGATTTCCAGCCTTATGACATAGTGGTCGGAGAGGGAAATCTATGTGATCTCTATGTGCCTGAATTTACACAGATTTGACTTGTGTCTGAGCATGTACATACATCTTCTAGTATGTACCATGTGGGCTTGAAAAGAATGTGAATTATTTTGCATTTGGATGGAGAGTTCTGAAAATATCAATCAGGTCAAGTTGTGTAATTGTACTCCTTGTTAAGCTTCTTTCCCTGTGATCTATCTTTCTCAGAGAGCAGTGTATTAAAGTCACTTACTATAATTGCTAAGCCTGTGATTTCTTTTTTTCATCTTTTGGAGTATTTGATGAATTTTGGGCGTCTCTCATTGGGTGTGTATATATTTATTATGCCCACTGATTCTTAGTCTACTGTTCCATTGGGCATTATCTAGTGCTCCTCTTTATCTCTTGTCATAGCTTGCACCTTGAGATCAATTTTGTCCAATTTTAGGGTTGCAACCCCTCCTTTTTTGCATTGTCATTTTCTTGTTTTAATTTTCTTCAGCCTTTGATTCTCAGTCTATATTTGTCTGTAAGATTGAGATTTGTCTCCTGTAGACAGCAGATCAATAGGTTGTGTTTTCTAAGCTAGTTTGATAGCCTCTATCTTTTAATGTCTGATTTCAGTGCATTTATATTCAGGGTTATTACATCCATCTGTGTACTCTATGATGTCATCTGGTTTCTTTTGTGTTGGTTTTATTTCCTACCTCCATTTCTTATCAGTGCATTGAGCATATGTGTGTGTGTGTGTGTGTGTGTGTGTGTGTGTTTCATTCTTGCCTTCTTTCTACCATTTGGTGGACTGTTTTCTATTTGTTTTGATCTCTGAGTGGAGTTGTTCTATGTGGCAGTCTCTTATTTGTGCTCAGTGAGTGTTGTTCTTTTGCCCATACTGGGTCAGTAAAGTTCTTTTGTAGGGCTGGGTTTTTTTCAACGTATTCTTTGAGTTTTTCCTTGTCCTGGAAGACTTGTACCTCTCCATCTGTCTTGATAGATAATTTGGCTTGGTATAGTATTCTTGGGTTTGTGTTATTTTCCTTCAGTTTTCGCAGTGTTACTCCACTCTTCTTCATAGTGTCCATTGATTGGTCTGAACACATATTTATTTGTCTGTCTTTATAGTTAACTGCTTGTTGCTCCCTAGATGCTCTTAGTATTTTCTCCTTTTCATCAAAGTTGAATAATTTATTATATGCCTTGATCACTTGTTCTTGGGATTCAGTCTAACTCAGTGGTTCTCAACTTTCCTAATGCCACAACACTTTAATACAGTTCCTCATGTTGTGCGCACCCCCCAACCATAACATTATTTCCATTGCTACTTCATAACTAATTTTACTACTGTTATGAATCAGGCAACCCCTGTGCAAGGGTCATTCAAACCCCAAAGGGGTAGTGACCCACAGGTTGAGAACCGCTGGATTAGTTGGTGTTCTTTTGGCCTCTTTAATGGTTACCTGGTTTTCATTCATTAAGTTAGGGAAGTTTTCCTCTAAGAATACCCTCATTATTTTTTGCCATTGATTTCTTCATTGTGTCTTATTCTAGTAGTTCAATTATTTTAATGTTGTTCCTTTTCCAAGCATCAGACATGGTTCTTAGATTTTCTTCAGATTCTCTGATTATTTTATTTGACTGGTTTTCCCGTTTGTTGAAGTCTGCGTGGTTATCCTCTAGGTCACTGGTGTGATTCTCTGCCTCCTCAAGTTCTGTTGGAAAAATCTGTGAATTTTTAATTTTAAAGAAGTTTTCCTATTTGTCAATTCATAAAAATGTACACTTATATATTCTAATTTAATAATTTCATATAATATTTATTTTGCTCCTTAAATACATATTTCACTAGATCATTTCAGAAAGTATAAAAATATGATTTATTTACTATTTCACATATTTTACCCATAATTGAAAACTTCACCCAATGAAGGCTAGTTTTAAAGAGGTTGTTTAATCAGGAAGAAAGTAACTGGTTTAAGATTTTAAATTTTAATTGTTGAAATTTCAAATTCAAATAACTTTTCTCACCTGATTAAAAAAATATATCATGTATTTTAACAATAAATTGAATGGTACAGTAAATTGAAAATGTGATTTTGAATAGTTTTAGTTGTAATTTCCTTAGTTGACATGTCATAATAAGTTTTCTACATTGCAATATGCAAGAAAATCTTTATTATTCACTTGCATTTTTTTGGTTTTGTTTTGTTTTTGGTGAAATAGTAGATGCTTCGACAAAAATAAGTAAAAACATGAAAACCAAACCAGCAAGAAAATTTACAATAGAAATGACACCATATCTTGGATTCCACGATAGACTCAAATCTGTAGCTTTGGGGGCAGCTTTAAAATTTATAACTATAAGGTCATTATAACGGCTCACAAATTCAAGTTATCTTGCCTACTAGAGTGCTTTTAAAATTTAATTTCTTTAAAGTGGTCTTTTATTGCTAGTTAAACACCAATATGAATGATTTTTGCTGTCTTACATGGTAGTCAGACTCACTAATGTTCGTGGATTCCAAGATTAGGTAATAGACATGTACCATAGCATTTTCTAGGTGGTCATTTTTTGGGTGTGGGGTGGGGTGCATCTTATCTCTCTCTCTCTCTCTCTTTTATTAAAATCATTTTATTGGGGGCTGGTAAACTCTTATCATAATCCATACATACATCCATTGTGTCAGGCGCATTTGTACATTTGTTGCCATCACCAATTCTCAAATAATTTGCTTTCTACTTGAGCCCTTCTTATCAGCTCCTCATAATTTTCCCTCCCTCCCCACTCCTCATCCCTCATGAACACTTGATAATTTATAAATTATTATTACTTTGTCATATCTTATACTTTCTGACATTTCCCTTCACCTACTTTTCTGTTGTCCATCCCCCAGGGAGGAGATTATATGTAGATCCTTGTCATTGGTTCCCTCTTTCCACCCCATCCTCCCCCAACCTCCCAGTATCACCACTCTCAGCACTGGTCCTGAAAGGATCATCTGTCCTGGATTCCCTGTGTTTCCAGTTCCTGTCTGTACCAGTGTACATCCTCTGGTATAGCCAGATTTGTAAGGTAGAATTGGCATCATGATAGTGTGGGAGGAGGGAAGGAAGCATTTAGGAACTAGAGGAAAGTTGTATATTTCATCATTGCTACACTGCACCCTGACTGGCTCATTTCCTCCCAGTGTTCCTTCCATAAAGGGATGTCCAATTGCCTACAGATGGATCTTGGGTCCCTAATCTGCACTCCCCCTCATTCACAATGATATGAATTTTTGTTCTTTGATGCTTGATAACTGATCCCTATGGCACCTCTTGATCACATAGGCTCTTGTGCTTCTTCCATGTGGGCTTTGTTGCTTCTGAGTTAGATGGCCACTTGTTTACCTTCAAGCATTTAAGACCCCAGTTGCTATATCTTTTTATAGTCAGGCACCATCAGCTGTCTTCACCACATTTGCTTATGCACCTTGTTTGTCTTCAGCGATCATGTCGGGAAGGCGAGCATCATGAAATGCCAGTTTAATAGAAGAAAGTATTCTTGCATTGAGGGAGTACTTGAGTGGAGGCCCAATGTCCATCTCCTACCTTAGTCCTAAACCTATAAATATATGCACAAAAATCTATTTCCCCATTGTCATATATCAATATATTTACATATATACGCCTTTATTTAGACCTCTATACATGACCTTTGCCTCCTAGTTTTTTCCTCTATTTCCTTTTGCTTTGCTCTTGTCCCACTATCATACCCAGCATTCATTTGGGTTTCTGTAATTCCTCTCGATTACATTGCCCTTGATCACACTTGCCAGGTCTCCCACACCCTCCTCACCACTGATTTGGATCACTTGTTTTTCCCTTGTCCCTGAGTTTGTTAACACCACTTCCTTTCCCCCCACCTCCCCTCTCCCATTTCCCCCCAGAACTGTCAGTCCCATTGTTTTCTCCTCGAAATTGTTCATCCAGCTTATCTGATTTAGACAGGCCTGCAGAGAAATAACACGTACACAAAAAAAGATAGAGAAAAACAAAACACAAACAAAACAAAACAACAACAACAACAACAAAAGAAAAGCCTGTAGTTAGTTCAAGGACTGTTTGTTGGCCTTTAGGAGTGTTTTCCAGTCGAGCCTGATTGGGTGCCATGCCTGGCCCGAAAGTCTATTTTTGGAATTACTTGGGGACTTCATTGCTCTGTTCCCTTTGCTGTTCTGTTTCACGCCCCTAGTGTTTTGCCTCGGTGTGGTGGGATGAGATTGGGCACAATTCCCACACTGTGTCTCCAGTGTTGTCCCCTGTAGGGCAATGGGTCATGGAGGGATGTCATGTCTCATAGTGGGGCCAGCCATATGGTCTTCTCTGTGGATTGGATGCTCTGAGTGGGAATTTCCTCCTCCAGGGTTGGTGGGCCAGGATATGCTCCACTCTCTTCCTCCCCCTTCATTTGCTTCTGTGTTCTCTGAGCATTCATGTCCCTCTCCCTGAGTTGCAGCTTCAGTGCTGCCCTCTGAAGTAAATTCTTCTGGAGTGAGAGGCAGGTGTCCATGTTGGGATTGGGGCTGGTCCCTCTAGGTGGTCTTCTTCTAGAAGCATATTCTCAGTTATTTCTCCCAAAGAGCTGTGGGATGGGTTTGAACTATTAAACACTCTGTTAGATACTTTATCCTTAAAACCATCAGAGCTCTTAATACATTGACATATTCTTTTTGAATTAAATTTCTAAAGTATAAATATAATCTTATTTGCTTATTGATGAGAATTATTTATTTGATTTTTTCCTTTTTTTGTGTGTTGCATCAAGATTAATACTTTATGATTTTATTATTCATTATATCAAAATGGTGTTTTATGCACTGTTGATTCTTGAGAAATAATGACAAAAGAAATTCAGACTTCACTGTGGGGAATGTAACTTATATTCATATATTTCAAGCCTGATTTGTCTAGAGTCATATCAATATGTCAAAAATCTGAAACCTATTGCTTCTGGATTCTGTTTTAAATGGCTTCTAAATTTAGATGAGACATGGAAAGAATGATGACATTTTATGGCTTAACTCAATAGGTTTTTAATATATTAACAGTGTTCCATTAACACTAAGTGTGCTGTAGGAATTTTATAAGATTTATCTTTAAATATTAATATTAAAAAACTAACAGAAACAAAGACAATAATAAATACCTATTTTGGAATTTCTCAGTGGTGTAAGTGGTTACATGTTTGGCTGTTTCCCCAAAAGTTGATTGTTTGAATCCACCATGAGCTAGCATGGAAGAAAGATCAGGTGCTTTATTTCTAACAGGCCACAGCAACTGAAATCATATTCTTAAATACATGTGCTCACAATTGCAATAAACTACAATAGGGTGGGAGCATATCTGACCCTCTCACATCACTATTGCCATGAGCCACGGATCAGACATGCCCCTTCATTCTTCCTTACCAACTCTGACATAAAACATTCTGCCCAGGGCATTTTATGTCTATTCTGGGCTCAGGAATGCATTGCATTAGCCACACAGAGTTCATAAACAATAGTCACAATTTGGGGGAGGGGGGGTTATTGGGCAAGTTAAAGGCTACCACAAGTCAGGATCAGTAAAGAGTAAGCATGCAGGCATTAATCCACAGCAATCAGCAACAAAGTCCCTCTCAGATATATGGTCCCTCACAGTCCTGGTGCTGTTACTCTTGCTTTGTCCCATAATCTTGGTGCCACCATTTCTGGTGCCTTTGTTCTCAGCCTTTTCCATTTCAGACAGAGATTTGGAATATGTTCAGACAGAGATTTGGTACATGGTTCTGGGCTTTCTCTTTGTGTTGCTTCTTCAAACATGGCTCATTGTTATATCTACTGGGGTGGTAATGAAACCTGACCAATGTCCTCTATTAATATTAATCACTCCCTATATGCATCGTCTCATCAAAGCATTTGGTGAAATGAGTAGAAGAGATATATTAAGAAATTTCATGGCACTGCAACTGAGTCAGAATCAACTCCACAGAAATTAGAAAAGTAGTACTGTAAGTTGAAAAGAATCCAATGCCAGTTACATAGTGTGTTAGTCATGGTTGACTAGTGAAACTAATTCATAGACACTCATATGTGCATAAGAAAGTGTTTTATATAAAAGAGCAATGATATATTCAGAAAACATCCCAGCCCAGCCCAGTCTATAAGTCCAATATTAGTCCATATCTCTGATACCAATCTATAAATTTCTTTTCAGAATCATGCAACACATGCGATGATGCTGAATGCAGGAAGATTACAGGCCATTTGGTGGAAACTCTTGACAATCCAGTGGTGGTCGAAACATCTCAGAGCTGGTGTGGTTCACCATGTGGCTCCTCCATCTCCAGGGTTCTGGCTTCATTAGCGAAGCTCCATCGGCTTGTCAACAGGAATATCTCACTGAGAGACTGTGTGTCCCACCTCCAGAAAGAAGAGAGGAGTTCCCAGAATTCTCAGGAGAAGGCCAAGCCCACACAGAGGCTTCATTGGCTATAACCTGATAGACAAGCTAGACTCCACCGTTTCCTCAAATTGACAGTAGATTATGTAACTGCCACACAGAGGAAAAAATTGCATAATTAAATTAAGTTTGTATTATGTAGGGTTTTTTTTAACCACATAGTTAAAAAAGAGCATTTCACATGCACACTTTTATTAAAAGCTTTTGTTAAAAACTCCTGAACAGTTCCAACCCAAACACCATCCCCACTATTGTCTAGTAGGTGCTGAGTCAGATTGACCCTGTAGCACAGAACAGGCAGCTCCACAGCATTTCCAAAGCTGTAAGACTGGATGGAATCAGATTGCCACGTTTGTTTGATGAGCTTCTCAGCAACTATAAGGTTACAGAAAGCATTGTTTTTAGGAACTATTTATTTTGCTATGAAATAGGGTAATTATTGGGATAAACCATATGGAGTGGGGGTGGACTTATCTGACCTCCCTGGCTTCTCTATTGTCACAAGGAAGCACAGACATTACTTCATCCTCTACCCTCCCTTAGCTACTCTGATAGCAAGGTTCCTCCATTGATACTACTTCTATGCTGGATTTGGTGATTTGTTGAAATGGTCACACAGAACTCACAAATAATACTCACAGTTAAGGGTGTTTATTAGGGAAGTTAGTAGATTGCCACAAGTCAGGATCAGCAAAGAGGGTCAAAACATTGGTCTCCTCACGCAGCAGCCAAGTCTCTCAAATTCTCTGCCACTTAGCCATTTGGCTTTGCTTCCATCACCCTACCTCAGAGTTCAACAGTTAGGTGCTAGATGATGGAAAGTACCCCATATCTTTCAATTCTGCTGTTCTGAGCCTCTGTGCCTCAGGCCCTGGTGCATCTGGACATGGAAGCCTCTATCACTCCAGAGACAGATTTTGGATGTGCATTATAGAAAATGATGGGCTGAAATCTGGGTATCAAGTACCAATAGCCTGCCAAGCTACTCAAGGATGTGAAGAGTAGCCCAGACCCAAAAGAAGGAGCAGACAAATACACCCATAGGGATGGAGATTTGTGGCTGGGGTTGGGACAGCATCGTATATCCTCCTGATTGGCACATTTGAATGAAGGGGGTGATGTGACCTTTGATGCACATGGAGATTTTTGGCATGTGCTGGAAAGTATAGGGGTTAGACAGAGTCTGTGAGCAAGAAGCATGGGAGGGGAACACTGGGAATGGCCAGGTGTAGTTTTACACTCATCTGGATCCATTACAATTGTCATGGAATCTCTCTGTGTGTCCAAAAATATTCATGTATGAAGAATTGGCTTTAGTTTTGATGGAGGTATAGTTGTCTTTTAACTGACCATACCTATCAGGAAAAAGAAGGATGGTGGTTTAAGTCACATCCTCTGTAAAGTCTTAAAGATGTCCCCCAAGGAAACAAAGGGTGTGGCTTGGTTCACACCCTCTGCTAAAGTCAGATCTTAATCCCACCCTAAACCTGTCCATTAGTATAGTAGAAAATACCCTCCAAAATGAGATTATAATCATAGCCATAAAGTACAGAATTATAAAGTATCACTTAAGGAATTATGGTTAAAAGGGCTATATTAATTTACCACAACACATTTATATTTAGAGAAAGTTTTTGCCTGATGTGAACTGAGGAAGGATCTTTCTCTTCCCTCCCTAGTTGCTCCCCTGATGAAAAAAAGCTGAAACCAAAGCAAAGACAACAGTGTATTTAATCATATAAGACAGAAAGACGGAGGCATTTTCAGAGCAGTGATTGTCTTTTCTTTATAGTCATTTTCATTTGTTTAATCTCGTGTGTTCTTTTACCTTTTTAATTCTAAATTCTAGAGAAAAGCTTGTACTAAATCTTTGAAGGCCAAGCCCTCCACATATTGTCCTTAGAAATATCTCAGTTATACCAGTAGCCACTCAAGAAATGTGAGGTTCAAAATCTAGGAAATTTAGCTTAGATATAAGATAAAATTATATAAATACACTTTCTCACATATACAATAGTGTATGTTTATCCCAAACATAATGAATACAAGGTTTTGAGCAACATCTTTCTCATACGCACATGTTAGTATATTAAACATATTATTTTGTACATTGATTTTGCCGTTTAGCAATATAACCTCAAAATCATGCCCAATCAGTTCATAAAATTCTTTTTCATTATTTTTATCTAGCTGCAGTTTTGTTGCCATTGTTAGAAATTGTAGAGTCAATTTTGAAATGTGCCAACACTATGTGTGTCAGGATACAACTGCTCCATATGTGTGTTAGTTCAGGTAGACCAGAGAAAAAAATTCACAGACCCTCATACGTATATAAGATAGAGCTTCATATACAAGGGCGATTGGATATTGAGAAAACATCCTATCCCAGTCCAGATCAAGTCCATAAGTCTGATATTAGACCATATGTCTGATACCAATCTATAAAGTCCTCTTCAGAATCATGAAATATATGCAATTACACCAAATAAAGGAAGATCACAGGCAAGTGGGTAGAAAGTCTTGTGGATCCAGTGGTAGTATAGGCATCAGCGCTTGCAGGGATTGCCACGTGGCTCCTTCAGCTCCAGGGCCCTAGTGTAGCATTGTCATGTTGAAGGCCTCTTTTGTGACATTTTCTTGGGTATTTTCTTTTTTTTTTTAATCATTTTATTAGGGACTCGTACAACTATTGTCACAATCCATACACACATCTATTGTGTAAAGCTCATTTGTACATTCATTGCCCTCATCATTCTCAAAACATTT
>NW_022111301.1:9744798-9749393 GCF_000313985.2 Echinops telfairi | reverse complement strand
TAGATGGCCGCTTGTTTACCTTCAAGCTTTTAAGACCCCAGACGCTATATCTTTTGATAGCCGGGCACCATCAGCTTTCTTCACCACATTTGCTTACTCACCCGCTTTGTCTTCAGCGGTGTGTTGGGAAGGTAATCATCATAGAATGCCAATTTAATAGAAGAAAGTATTCTTGCATTGAGGGGGTACTTGAGTGTCAGCCTAATGTCCTTCTGCTACCTTAATACTAAACCTAAAAATATAGGCTCAAAGATCTATTTTCCTTCCTCATATAAATATATTTGCATATTTTCTCAGTTAAATTATGTCTACCTTTCTAAAAACACCTTCATATTAAACAAATGTTATGGCTCTTTGTCCCTCCCGGGTTACAACAGCAAAATACCTTGAGCATCACCAAAGATTGTTGCCCTGGTCTTTACTATTGACCAATCAACTGTGACTCTACAGAGAGTCAAAGAAATGCTTCTACTTCTCTATAGTCCTTTTTTGGATGGTAATTTGTATTCAGGAATTCATCTTTTGTTACAGTCCTTCCAAGAAATACATTAGGATATTGTGTACACTATTTAAAATTTCCATAGAAAACTCTGCTATTATCTGTAGTTGGTCTGGCTATAACAGTTTGGCACCCATCTAGTAGAAAGTTTGTCAAACCTGTCACTAGCCTGCCCTACACCATCATTTTTTTCACTTTTCCATCTTGTACAACACTACCAGCCCTTTCACCTAAGTTAGCATCTGTTCACATCTGCTTATCCTTACATCTCTTTTCCTCCAACATCTGGTAAAGACAGTTTCTTTAGGTATGAAAATCCTAGTTTTGATCTTTTTTTCTCTTTTATAATATTTGTCTCCTACTATATTTGTCGTTTGTGATAATCAACTTCACATAGATTAATGTTCTCCGAATAGCTTCCTTGCCATGAGGTGATTCACAGTTTCATCATTATTCTTTAATAAAGCAAAATATTTCATTGTATCTATATTTGAGTATTTATTTATCCATTCTTCCACGAATGGTCACTTGGGTTGTTTTTATTATCTTGCTATTATGAATAATACTGCAGTGAACTTGGATGTACATATGTTTTTCATGCCCTGGCTCTTAGTCATTAGGATATATGCCTGGTGAAGGTATTGCTGGATCATATTATATTTCTATTCTCAATTATTTGAGGAAGCACCATAATGGTTTCACAGGAAGTTGAGGAGCTCATATATATATTTACCTTTGTTATCAATCCCATTTTGAGGTGGTAGCTCATCTTTTATTTGGTTTGCATTTCTCAAGTGGCTAGTGATCACAACTATGTCTTCCTATGTTTGCTGGTCACCTGGAATGTCTTTTCTATTGAACTGTTTGTTATGAGTCTGTCTACTTTTTAAAATGGATTAGTTGTCTCTTTCTCGTTGAGTTGCTATCATTTTCTATAGATTTTGGAGATTAGTCCCTTGTTTCGATGTATAATTGTCAATGTTTTTCCCGTAGTCTGCAGGGTTTCTTTTGATGAAAGCTTTTGATGCACATATGTGTCTTAGTCATCTATTTCATCTTCTGATGTGTGTGCTTTTACAAAAATTTAAGTTTTGTAACATATTCACACCACATGTAGCCCACTTAAGTTTATCTCTATTTTCTCATTGATGATCTTTACAGTTCTACTGTTTATATCTAGCTTTCCAGTGCAACCTTAATTCGTTTTTGTATATAGACTGAGGTATGTGTTAGGCTGCTAACCACGAGATCTGAAGTTTACATGCACTGGTGGGTCTGTGGTAGATAGATGAGGCTTTCTACACCGATAAAGATTTATAATCTTAAAACCACAAGGGTAGTTCTACTTTCTCCTATTGGGTCACTATGTGTCAAAATCGATTCAGTGGCGGTGAGTCATGTTGAACATGCTGACGAATTCATTTCTGGGTTCTCTGTTCCATTTGTCTATGTATTTATTGTTGTACCTGTATTAGACTGTTGGCAAAACCTTACTAAATGAAGAAGAAGATATTGGACACTGTGAGCTTGTGCATATTGTTTGCTGACATTGATGGATGGCCTGTTTTAGATTTGACTTTGCTTATGGATGCAGGTGCAGATCCAAATGTCAAGACTTTTTACATCATGGAAAACAGATGTTGGATACACAACATTCAGGGAGATAAAGGCATGAAGTGGATGGCTTACAAACTTTCATGAGTGGGGAAAGATGTTAAAAAAGATTATATGATTAAGGTGTAGGTTTTCATAACATTGCAATTGTCAGGCATAGCATACTTTTGTTTTGCTCACTTATGGACTATATGTTTTAAATTGGGCTGGTGCATTTTCATTTGTACTCTTCTGTATACTGTTAGGCAAAAACATGATTTTATTATTGTCTTGGTTTGGTGATTGTGTATGGCTGTGTACAGGTGTCAAGCTGACTAGAGGTGGTCTGTGGCAGTTAGATTTTATGTCAATTTGATCTTATGTGAACATGTAGGGGTGGAGTCCAACTTAACAAGTAGATCACAGCCTCATGATGATTCTTTTGATGTGTGAGTTTTTTATAAGAACTAGGAATTTCTCTTATTCTCACCTTTAACATCTTGTTTTTAGGGACTCTTTCAGCATCCAGGACGGCCCTACGTGGGTCAATCAACACTAAGAGCTTCGTGCCTTGCCACGTTTCCACTGTACTGTGATATCCCTGAATTCTGTTTCACCTTTCTGCATTATTGGCCTACATCTACATGAGTCTGAAGAAAGCTCTAGCTAGCATTGGACTTCTGGACTGGAGGTGGAATGCACTAAAATGGCTTCTTGGATTCTTTATATAAAACTCTTTCTTATGCATATAAATATAGAGCTTTCCTCTAGCTCTTTAATGCTTTCTCCCCTTGACTATCATGATCCCAATTCTACCTTACAAATCCAGTTAGACCAGAGCATGTACACTGGTAGACATAAGAACTGGAAATCCAGGACAGATAAGCCCTTCAGGACCAATAATGAGAGTAGGGATAACCGGAGGGTAAAGGGAAGGTATGGTGGAAAGGCGGAAGCAATCACAAGGATCTACATATAACCTCCTCCTTGGGGGATGAACTACAGAAAGGTGGATGAAGGGAGACGTCAGACAGTGTATGACATGACAAAATATAATAATTTATAAATAAATAAATTACAAAATAATAATCAAGGGTTCTTGAGGGAAGGGGCCTGGGAGGGAGGAGGAAAATGAGGAACTGATACCAAGGGATAAAGTAGAAAGAAAATGTTTTGAGAATGATGATGGCAACAAATGCACAAATGTGCTTGACACAATGGATTATGATAAGAGTTGTACGAGCCTCCAATAAATTAATTTTAAAAGAAAAAAAGTGTCACTAGTTTTTTGTCTCGGGACAACCAGCCTAACACACCTTTTGACTTTAGAAATAATTATTTAGATGTTCTTCTTCTTCTTCTGTTATTAATGAGCTTTATAGGATTTTTTGTCTCCTTTTAAAAAAACAAAACATTTTTGGGGGGTCTCGTACACCTTTTATCACAATGCATACATCCATCCATTTTGTCAAGCACTTTGTACATTTGTTTCCCTCATCATTCTCAAAACATTTGCTTTCTACTTGAGCCCTTGGTATCAGCTCCTCATTTTTACCCTCCCTCCCTGATTGCCTCTCCTCCATGAACCCTGGATAATTTATAAATTATTATCATTTTGTCACATATTACACCGTCCAATGTCTCTCTTCACATACTCTTTTGCTGTCCGTCCTCCAGGGAGGTGGTTATATGTAGATCCTTGTAATCTGTTCCCCCTTTCTCCCTCACCTTCCCTCCACCCTCCCAGTATAGCCACTCTCAGCACTGGCCCTGAAGGGTTCATTTGTCCTTGATTCCCTGTGTTTCCAGTTCATATTTGTACCAGTGTACATCCTCCGGTCCAGCCAGATTTGTAAAGTAGAATTGGGATCATGATAGTGGGGGGGAGGAAGCATTCAAGAACTAGAGGAAAGTTGTATGTTTCATCATTGCTACACTTCACCCTGACTGGCTCATCTCCTCCCTGCTGCCCTTCTGCAAGGGGATGTCCAATTTCCCATAGATGGCCTCTGGGTTCCCACTTCGCACTCCCCCTCATTCACAATGCTATGAATTTTATTTTTGGTCTTTGACGCCTCATGATCTCACAGGCTGGTGCGCTTCTTCCATGTGGGCTTTGTTGTTTTTCAGTTAGATGACTGCTTGTTTGTCTTCAAGCCTATAGGACCCCAGACTCCATATCTTTTGAAAGTCAGGCACCATCAGCTTTCTTCACCACATTCGCTTGTGCACTCATTGTCTTCAGCGATTGTGTCAGGAAGGTGAGCATCTCCGACTGCTGAATTGTTAGAACAAAGTGTTCTTGTGTTGAGGAAGCACTTGAGTAGGGGCCCACTGTCCATTTCCTTATACTAAACATTGAAATATATGTACATAGATCTATTTCCCACTCATCATAAATATATTTATTTTTTGTAATCATTTTATTATGGGCTCATACGACTCTTATCACAATCCATACATACATCAATTGTGTAAAGCACATTTGTACATTCATTGCCCT
>NW_022111301.1:9721434-9743725 GCF_000313985.2 Echinops telfairi | reverse complement strand
AGTACTTGAATGGAGGCCCAATGTCCTTCTGCTACCTTAATACTAAACCTATAAATATAGGCACATAGATCTATTTCCCCATCCTCATATATATAAATATATTTATATCTGTATAAGCCTGTATTTAATGAGACAGTTGTAAAAAGTACACCAGCTATTGTAATTAGTATAACATTGCCTTCTAAAGCAAATTTAATAAAAATATAATTTTTACCTCTGGGTGGTATTAGTTAAAATAAATCTATATAGATATATTTCTTTCCTTAGGAGCTCAACTTTTTTTTATAATATGTGTGTATTCTACATGTTAAATTGTTTTAATTTTATAACAAATAAATGAAAGTATATGCATAACAACTTTAGAATTAAGGTTTTAAGATATTAGCTGACCTCTGATTAAGTTAACAAATGTTTTTGTGACTAGAAGTTCACATACTTTTTAAAAAGAAAAAGCATATCTATATTTAGATCTGTTTAATAGTGTGCCCATGTTTTTAAAAAAGAATACTACAAGAGTCATACAGCAAGAACAATATTTAGAGAATTAACTATAAATATTGTTTTGTCAAAACTTTACTCATCTTACCAAAATTTAAGTTTTTGTCAGGAGGATCAATATTAAACAGTATTAACTAAAAATTGGGTTTCTTGACATCAAAATTAATGTTTTAAATTAATAGATTCAAAATCTAATTCACATGGCTCCCAGGTGAAGGGCATCTTGGATTTCCCAAACAATGTGGTCTGGAAAAATGTTTGATGCTTAAAAGATTTTTCCAGACCAGTCAAAACTTCAAAGGAAGTCATGTAACATAAACCTACTTCTTATTTAGTAGTTAGCAAAGTATATTCCATGCCTGCTTTGTTCCTTACCACAGCTTTCGGGAAATTTTTATAACTTTCTGTGTTGCTCTAGGAACCTTATTTTATGATAATAAATGTGGTAGTAAGTGTAATTTTATGGAAATAGTAGATATTTGCCTCTTGTAATTTAATTTTTATTTGTTACAATTTTAATTTTTTGAATTCCTATAATTATTTTTACATCTATTTGCTTACTTAAAGGCATAAGATTTGCCTTTTTAACTTTGATGCCTTTTTGACTCACATACTTTTAAAACATTCATTCTTTATTTACTAATTTAATTTATGTCAATTTAATACATATGTTTTATTAAATCACACCATTCATAGTGCTGCAAACTCACTTGAAATGACTCGATATTTTCTAGACTACCAAATGAGGATCTTCTTCAGAATGGAATTTTAACATAAGCTGAAGGGTTAGAAAGAAGAATCACTAGTAGTACATCTTGTATCTTATTTTTTTAAGAGGAAAAAGAAAAGTAGTTTGCTTAAAGGCAGAAATGTCTGGTTGTAGCAGAATGTCAAAGATCATAAAGGCAAACTTGAGAGTGCGTAGAAGATTTGGGAGATGTGAATTTTACTGGCTTTTGTCTAGAAAACAAGAAAAAAATGATATGTGTTAAAACTTTTATGACGACATCAATTTGCTAATTTATTCATTTATTCAAAAGATGGAAACTAAGCAAACTCGCTTTTGAATCAATTTTAACATGTAGCGACCACCTGTGCATCTCAGAGATGAATAGTTTGATAACAAATCCCAGTCTTTGTCCTGCAGAGTTGCTGGTGGTTGTAAACTGTGGTAACCCCTTAACCCTCACACAACCCCCAACCACCGGGGCTCCTCCAAAGATGGTAATCGGCTGTTAAATCATTCAAAATAAGATATTTCATGAATGATAAAAATGTCCACTAAAATGGCAGTGAGGTGGTGTTTAAAGAGAATTAAGTGAAGCAGACATAAAACCCTGTATCACAGCAAGATTTAGCAATGATCGCAAGTATATGTTAATTATCAGATCAGTTATATTTGGCCAGTGAAAATGAAGTTGAGAAAAGATATTAAACAGATCACTCTAACAATTCGCCAAGTATACAACTGAGAAACAAAATGGCACAATGTTTAGTCACAGCCTTGACATTGTATATGAAAATTTAAAGCATTGTGTTTCAAAATACTTCTTTTTGCTTAACATTTTTTTCTGAATTTGAATGAACTTTTTTTTTTTGGCTTTGTATTGGCTTTGGAATTCCCCACTCAATTCTTTCAGAAATATCGTATATAATATGGTGTTGATAATTATGAAAACCATACTAAAACAACAACAAAAACAAACTGATATTCTTTGCGATAAACTGAGCAGTGGGAAACTTGACCAGAAAATGTTATTCTAAATTATCGCAACAAACTATCTGCCATTAATCAAGATTTTCAAGAGAACTTTATGGCCTTTTTTAGAAAGGCTATAAGAGGCTATAAGTGAACATACTGACCTAGACTCTTAGAACCCAGTAGAAAAGATATTGTTAAAAGATAAATTTTTAACCCTAAAGTCATTAAAAAATATTACAAGAGCTAAAGATATACCTAGCATCCATATAGACTTCCTTAATAAGTTTTGAGAAAGCAAGTGATATGGTCTGCCTAAAAAAAAAGTTTAATACATCTTTGCCTGTTTAACATGAAATCCATTCATTGTAGATTAAGGGAGCTGAACTTCTTTAAAATGAAAGCCGACAGAAACAAAGACATGGAAATATCTTCAGAAGCCATTAGACACAATTTGAATTTCTATTACGTCTGATATTGCCTGATAAGCCAGTGAGGCCTATCACACATTTGCTACCCTTTATTATAATCCTGGTGTATTACCTTCTACCCTGTTTCTTTGGCTTATGTTTGCCTTAGTGAATGAGTACAGAGAATCTAATATGATGGAAAAATTAAAGGGCATAAAATCCTAGCTACATCTTTTTCAGTTAAAGAATATCAGAGTTCCCAAATGAGTGATCAAACCATGTAGAGGACTGAAACTGAAATTCAGGCGACCTCCTGAACCAACCAGCCTCTGATAAGTGCTAACCTGTAAATTCAATTTGATTATGTTCACATGTATTATTTGTTAAACCTTTCAGTTAATTAGCTCTCATAGAAAATAACCTAAAATTATGTTAATTCCCTATCTAGTTACCTTTTACTGCTTTAGGGGAATAGATATTGAGACTAATAATTTTTTTAGACTATTACTGTACATTCCAAATCTTAACAATCTAATCAGTTTTGGACTTGACAGAAGACCACCATTTTAAACTATCATTTAATTCTGTTTCTTCCTTTCAGCTCATTGAATTGAAGTTTAATTATCTACTTCTCCATCGGTAACCCAACTACCTCATGTACCATGTTTTAATTTCTTTAAAAATAAATCATTTTATTGGGGGCTCATACAACTCTTATCACAATTCATCCATCCATCCATTGTGTCAAGCACATTTGTACATTAGCTGCCCTCATCATTTGTTGAAGGCCATTAAGACTCATCCTCAAATTAGCTGAGATACCATGACCCAGGTGTCAGTATCTTCTGTTTGCTTCTGTGGTTTGACATTGAGACTAAGAAAAAGAACAAGGACATATGCAAGTTCTGGGAAAACAGAATGTTTAACTTTTATCAAAGAATGCTTGACTTGGCAGAATATAGAGTTGCTGTTGTATTGTCATAATATACTAATTATAACGCCGGGTTGTTTCTGCATGTATAAAAGAAAGATGTAGAATTAACTCGGGGCTTCCGTATTCACTATTGCCTTCCCAATACTTTCTGTCTCTCTTTTTTTCCTTAATCCTCACTCCCCCTTTCAGGAATGTTTGACTTGTCGGCAGGCTCCGACAATCATTCTCAAAACACTTGCTTTCTACTTAAGCCCTTGGTATCGGCTCCTCATTTTCCCCTCAATCCCTACTCCCCTCCCTCAGGAACCCTTGATAATGTATAACTTATTATTATTTATCATATCTTACAGTGTCTGATGTCTCCTTTCACCCACTTTTTTGTTGTGCACCCCCCAGGGAGGAGGTTATATGTAGATCCTTGTAATCGGTACTCCCTTTCTATCTCACCTTCTCTCCACCCTCCAGGTATCACCACTCTCACCAATGGTCCTGAAGGGATCATCTGTCCTGGATTCCCTGTGTTTCCAGTACCTATCTGTACCAGTGTACATCCTCCGGTCCAGCCGGATTTGTAAACTAGAATTGGGATCATGATAGTGGAGGTGAGGAAGCAATTAAGACCTAGAGGAAAGCTGTATGCTTCCTTGTTGCTATACTGCACCCTGACTGGCTTGTCTCCTCCCCGCCACCCTCCTATAAAAGAATGTCCAGTTGCCTACAGATGGGTGTTAGGTCCCCAATCTAGACTCCCCCTCACTCACAATGATACAATTTTTTGTTCTTTCATGCCTGATACCTGATCCCTTCAACAACTCATGATAACAGTCTGCTGTTCTTCATCCATGTGGACTTTGTTGCTTCTGAGCTAGATGTCTGCTTGTTTACCTTCAAGCCTTTAAGACCCCAGACGCTATATGTTTTGATAGCCAGACACCATCAGCTTTCTTCACCACATTTTCTTATATACACATTTGTCTTCAGTGATCGTGTCGGGAAGGTCAGCGTCATGGAATGCAAATTTAATAGAACAGAGTGTTCTAACATTGAGGGAGTACATGAGTGAAGGTCCAATGTCCATCTGCTACTTTAATACTAAACCTATAAATGTATTTGCATAGATCTATTTCCCTATTATCATATATAAATACATTTACATATATACATGTCTGTATTTAGACCTCTATAAATGCCCTTTGCCTCTTAGTTCTTTCCTCTATTTCATTTTTCTTTCCTCTTGTCCTACTATCATGCTCAGCCTTCATTTGGGTTTCAGTAATTCCTCTCAGTTACATTGCTCTTGATAAAGCCCTACCAGACCTCTTACACCCTCCTTGCCACTGATTTTGGATCACTTGATTTTCCCTTGTCCCTGGGTTGGTTAACACACTTCCTTTCCCCCCACCTCCCCATCTCCCATGTCCCCCCGAAACCATCAGTCCCATTATTTTCTCCACCAGATTGTTTATCCAGACTATATTATCTAGATATATCTGCAGAGTTAATACTATGCACAAAAAACAAGACAGAGCAAAACAAAGTGACAAAAGGAAACAAAACAGCGACAACAACAACAAAAAATCAATGACAAAATCAAGAAAAGCCTGTAAATAGTTTAAGGTCTGTTTGTTGACCTTTAGGAGGAGTTTTTTCCAGTTGACTCTGATGGGGTGCCACACCCTGCCCCAAAGTCTATTTTTGTTATTCCCTCAGGATTTCCTTGCTCTGCTTCCCTTGCTGTTCTGTTGCAAGCCCTTAGAGTTTTGCCTCGGTGTGGTGGGATGACATTGGGCACAATTCCCAAACTGTCTCCAGTGTTGTCCCTATTGGGCTATGGGTCAATGAGCGATGTTGCTCTCATATTGAGGCTGGTCATATGGACCTCTGTGTGCATTGGCTGCTTTGAGCAGGAATATCGTCCTTAAGGTTTTGGGGCCAGGATGTGCTCCACTCTCTCTTCCCTCCCCCTTCATTTTCTCCCGTGTGCTCTGATCAAACATGTTTCTCTCCCTGAGCAGCAGCTTCAGGGCTGACCTCTGAAGTAAATTCTTCTGCGGGGAGGGGTGGCAGTCCACGTAGTTGGGATTGGGGTTAGCCCCTCAGACCTCTCTACTGGTTCCCAGCTTCATGCTGGTATGTTGCATTCACATCTCAGAGCACTGGGTTGAAGTCTGGTCCCACTTTCCCTGTGGAGAGATAAACAATACCCTCCCCTTGGGTGGCTTCGTGTTCTGTTCCCCCACTACATGTTTCTCTCTCTCTCTCTCCTCTTTTCTACCTCTTTTTCAGTTGCCTTCCATATATACCCCTAGATTTCATCAGACCCCTGACATACTACCTGTACCTCACCCCAGGAATGTTTGTACAAGGTAGCTTTTTACCAGCGCCCTTTTTGGGATTTGTTTTTTTAAGCTTACCTCAGCAGACTCATGTTCTACTTCTCTTTTTGTGCTTGGCTTACTTCACTTACCATAATTTCCTCCAGTTCTTCCCATGTGGCGATATGCTTAATGCATCCATCATTGCTTTTTAGTGATGCGTATGTATGTTCGACAGTTTTTTAATCCATTCGTTTGTTGATGGAAATTTGGGTTGTTTCCAAGTCCTTGCAATTGTGAACTGTGCCGCTATGAACATTGGAGCACAGATGTCTGGCTGTGGTTTGTTTCTTGCCTCTTCTGGGTATATGCCCAGTAGGGGGATTGCTGGGTCATATGGTAGCTCAATTCCATCTGTCTTAGATATCACCAAATTCATTTCCATAGTGGCTGTACATACCTAAAGGTGCACCAGCAGTAGAGGAGAGTTCATATCTCACCACAGCCCCTCCAACACTTGTTGCTTTCTGACATTTTGAATTGGGCTGTTTTTGAGAGTGTTAGGTGGTGTCTCGGTTGTTTTTATTTTCATTTCTCTTATGGCTAGGGATTTGGAACGTTTTCTCATATGTTTATTGGCATTTCAGATTTCTGCCGCTGTGAAACTTCTATTCAGGTCCTTTGACCACCTCGTCAGTGGACAGTTAGTCTTTTTCTTATTGTAAGCTTGTAAAGTATTGTAGATTTTAGTAATAAGGCTTTTGTCTGATATGTCATTGCTAAAGATGTTTTCCCAGTCTCTGGGCTCTCTTATTACTCTCTTGGTGAATTCTGTCGATGTACACAGGTGCTTTATCTACTACTTGTCAATTTGTGACTCCTTTATATTTATATCCTTCCCTATTTCCGATAGCCTATTTATTCCCTGTGCCAAGGTTCTCAGGTTTGTAACAATTCCCTCATTATTGGCCCTAATTGTTTGGGGTTTTACCTCAAGGTCTGTGATCCACCTTGATTTTACTCTTGTGCATGGAGTGAGGTAAGGGTCTTGCTTCATTTTTCTGCAGGTAGATCTGTTTTTTCCAGCACCATTTATTAAAGAGGGCATCTGGTTCACATATGATGTTTTTGGGCTCTAGTCAAAAATCAGTTGCCTGAATGCTGATGTTTTTATTTCTGGGTCTTCAGCTCTTTTCCATTAGTCTGAATATCTGTTGTTATACCAGTACCACAGTTTTGACTACTGTGGCCGTATAATGTGTGCTAAAATCAGGTAGAGCAAATCCTCCCACTTTGTCCTTCTTCTTGAGGAGTACTCTGCTAATTCTAAGCTTCTTCTCCCTCCACATGAAGTTGATAATCAGTTTTTCCAGTTCTTGAAAGAAGTATGATGGTATTTGTATCAGGATAGCATTAAACTTATGTAGTGCCATGGGCCAAACTGATATCCTTAATATGTTTAGTCTTCCCATCCATGAGCATGGGATATTTTTCCATTTTTTTGAGGTCACTCCTGGTTTCTGGTAATAGTGTTCTATAAGTTTCATCATATAAATCTTTCATTTTTATAGTCAGGTATAAGCCTAGTTATTTCAGTTTGTGCTTCGCTATTGTAAAGGGTATTACCTTTTTAATTTCCTCTTCTGTGATTTTGTCTGATGTGTACGGCAGTCCGATAGACTTCTGTTTGTTGATCTTGTATCCTACCACTCTGCTATATTCCTCTCATGCTTCTAACAACTCCTCTTGTGGAATTTAGGGGATTTTCGATATATAAAATCATATCATCTGTGAATAATTATAGTTTCGCCTCTTACTTCCCCAGATGAATACTTTGATGTATTTTCTTTGTCTTGTGTTGTTAGCTAGGACCTCCAGTATGATGTTAAATAGGAGTGGGGACAAGGGGAATCCTTGTCCGGTCCCCTTTTTCAAGGGAATTGTTTTCATCTTTTTTCAATTGACTACCATGTTGGCTGTTGTTTTTTCATATATAGCTTGTATAATATTGAGGAATTTTCTTTTTATTCCTATCTTCTTGAGTGTCTTAAACAAGAATGTGTGTTGGATGTTGTCAAATGTTTTTCCCGCATCTATCGATATTATTGTGTGGTTCTTACAATTTTTCCTGTCTATGTGTCGAATAATACAAACGGTCTGCCATATGTTGAACCATCCCTGCGTCCCTGGTATGAATCCCACTTGGTCACGGTGAATTATTTTTTCAAAGCTTTTGCATTTTGTTAGCCAGTATTTTATTAAGGATTTTTGCATCAATATTTATTAGGGGTAATAGTGTGTAGTTTTCAATTCTTGTGGGATCCTTGCCCAGTTTAGGTATCAGAGTTATACTAGCTTCATAGAAAGAGTTTTGGAGTTTTCCCACTTTTTCTATATTCAGGAAGACTTTGTGTAGGGTTGGTCTCAGTTCTTCTCTGAAGGCTTGGTAGAATTCTCCTGTGAAGCCATCTGGTCCAAGGAATTTATTTTTTTTGGTGATTATTCTTTGATAACCTTGTCTCTTTCTTCCATAACCATGAGTCTTTTAAGGTTCCTGATGCTCATGTGGGATAGTCTAGGGAGAGGTTATGTTTCCAAGTATTTGTACACGTCTTCCAAGTTGTTGAATTCATTAGAGTACAGGCCTTCATAGTACTGTGTAATTATCCTTTTGATTTCATTAGGGTTTGTTCTAATATTCCTTTTCATCACTTATCCTTGCAATTGGCATTTGTTCCTTACATTCTTTGTTTAGGTTTGCTAGCATTCTATCAATTCTGCTAATTCTTTTACAGAACCAACTTTTAGCTGCTTTAACTTTTTCCATAGTTTTCTTGTTTTCCCTCTCCTTAATCTCAGCTCTGATTTTTATTATTTCTTTCCTTTTGCTATTAGTTGGATTTTTCTGTTGACTCCTCTGTAATTGGCTTAAGTTTTGTGGCAGCATATCAACCACAGTCTCTATTCTTTATTCATGTTTGCATTTATTGCTATCAGCCTTCTTCTGATAAATGTCTTTGCTATATCCTGAAGATTTTGGTATGTCGTATTTTCTTTTTCATTGGTTTCTAGAAATTGCTGATTTTATCTTTGGTCTTGGCTAACGCACACTCCTTTTTGTAATGGAGAATTATTCATCCTCCAATTGTTTGCTTTTGTTTTCTTCATGGTCCTTCTGTTGATTTCCAGACTTACGGCACTTTGATCAGAGAGAGAGGTCTGTATAATCTCTATGTGTTTTAATTGACTGAGGTTCTACTTTTGTTCCAGCCTGTGGTCTATCTTTGAATATGTGCCATTTGGACTTGAAAAGACTGGGTTGTTGTTGTTTTTTGCATTTGGGTGGAAAGTTCTGAAAATATCTATCAGGGAAAGTCGTCCAATTATGCTGTTTAGATCTGTGGACTCCTTGTTGAGTTTCTTTCCCAGTGATATGCTTTGTTTCAGAGAGTGGTGTATTAAAGTCACCTATTATAATTGTTGAGCCTGTGATTTCCTTTTTAATATTTTAGAATGTTCGATTTATGAATTTTGTGGTTCTCTCATTGGGCGTGTATATATTTATTATGTTCACGGGTTCTTGGTCTACACTTCCCTTGAGCATTATATAGTGCCCCTCCTTGTCTCTTGTTATGACTTGTAACTAGAGATCAATTTTGTCAGATATTAAGTACGCTACCCTTGCTTTTTTTTTTGCATTACCATTTGCTTGGTATATTTTTCTCCAGCCTTTAATTCTCAACCTGTTTTTGTCTGAAAGCTTGAGATGTGTCTCCTGGAGGCAGCAGTTCGATTTTTTATGTTTTCTGAGCCAGTCTGTTAGCCTCTACCTTTTAATGCCTGAGTTCAGGCCATTGACATTCAGTGTTATTACATCCATCTCTGTACTTTTTGATGTCATCTTGTACTTTTTTGTGTTGAGTGTTTTCTTGCCTACCTATCATATCTGTTTATGTGATGTAAGTGTGTGTGGTTCATTCTTGCCTTCTTTCCACTATTGAGCCAATGCTATTTTGGGGGCTGTTTTCTCTTCATCGCCCTATGGGTGGAGTTGTTCTATTTGATAGTCTCTTATTTTCACTTGCTGAGTATTGATCTTTGGCTATCCTGGATTGGCAAGGGTCTTTTGTAGGGCTTGTTTGTGTGTGTGTGTGTGTGTGTGAGTGCTTTGAGTTTTTCCTTGTCTGGGAATACTCCTATTTCTCCATCTATTTTACTAGATAATTTGGCCGGTTATTGTATTCTTTGGTTTTTGTTATTTTCCTTCAAGTTTTGGATTCTGTTACTCCATCCTCTCCTCTTCCTCATCGTGTCTGCTGATAGGACTGAACATACTATTATTTGGGTAACTTTATAAGTGACTATTTGTTTTTCCCTAGCTGCTCTTAAGATCTCCTTTTCCCTATAGTTGGATAATTTAACTGTTATGTGTCTTGGTGACTTCTTCTTAGGATTCAGTCTGGCATGTGCAATTTTGGCCTCCTGAATGGTTGCCCGATTTCATTTATTAAGCTGGGGAAGTTTTCCTCTAAGAATTTTCTCTGAGAATTCACTCACCATTGACTTCTTTATTGTCTTTTCCTGGTAACCCAATCATTCTAATATTGTTCATATTCTCAGCATCAGACATGGCTCTCTCCTTTTCTTCTGCTTCTCTGATTGTAATATTTGATGCTTTACCTGTTTGTTGAGGTCTGCTTGGTTATCCTCAAGGTAACTGCTGCGATTCTCAGGCTCCTCAAGTCTGTTGGCAAAGTCTGTTATTTTGCCGATGGATTTTGTTATTTCATCCCTTAAGTCTTGTATTTCTCTTTGGTGAATTGACTTTTTCTCTTCTGTCATTTCAACCTTTTTCTGTATTGCTTCCCTCATATCCTATATGACGCCAAGCAGCATTCTGAAAAATTTTTTCTGTGGCAGTTAATATCTGCTTCTTCTATGCACACAGTAGGCTTAATGACGTCTTTCTGCACTGTATTCTGTTTCTCCTGCTTTTTTGTTGATGTAGTTGGGGCTTTTTGCTGTTTTCATGTTGTTTTAGAGGAGCCTGGAGCCATCTTCCAGAGTTGAAGAGCACTGGGGTATCTCTTGGGGGAATTGTATGAGTCTTCTATGAACTACCTGCAGGTAACTGCACTGGGAGGTCAGGATACCCCTGCAACCTCCTGTGTTTTCACTCTTAACCTAGCCGAACAGTATTCCATTATTTGGAAAGTGAGTTGGATTTTCCTCTCATGGGATGCCTTTCGGGTGGTTGTGGGCCCACAAGGATGGCGTTTCACTCTAAGTAAGCCGTGGTGGTTTGTCTCATGGTTCTTGGAACACCTCAGGTGGTGTGTGGTATTTCCCTCTGAAACTGGATTGCTGTGAGGGTGTGTGGATGTACCCTCCTTGGTGTAAAACCCTGTAGATGGCAGGAAGAATTACCCTAGTCAGAGAGATCACCATGGCATTTGGGCAGATGTTCCCATAGCAGCGTGGAGAACCACTGATGGTGGGCAGAGTTCCCACAGTCACTTTTAGGGTCTATGGGTATAGGCTGGAGTTCTTTCAGCCATGTTAAGGGGAAATCCCACAGCCACCTAGGATATGGTGGAGAATAGGCATGAATTCCCAAGTTGCATGTAAAATCAACGAATGTGGGCGGGAGACGCCAAAGTGTGCCTTCAGAGTTGCCTTATGTGGAGGGGAGTGGCCTGGGCCATTGGGCCTTATGAAAGGAAAGAGAGGAAGAAGAGAAGAAAAAGATAGAAAGGAGAAATCGAAGACAAGAGCTCAAATAACAAACACCCCCACACAAAAAAACTCAAAGATAAAACTATAGTAAAAACAGTCAAAAATGGAAAACTGAGTCTGCTGAGAATGTTGCAGGAATGAGATAAGAGATAGAAGAAGAGGAGAAAAGATGAAAATGTGAAAGGAGAAGAAAACAGAAAAAACGCAAAAAAAAAACAGACAATGAGATAGCTGAACCCTGCCCTGTTCCGTGTGTAGCACTGTCTTCTGCCGAGTGCAGCACTGTCGCAGGGGGAAGGCTGTAGCTTTCCCCACTGGGTGGGAAGAGTTGCCCTAGGGAGAGGGTAAGGTGCTGGAATCTGGCAGAGACAATGTGGGAGGAGAGGGAGAGGAGAGGAGAGAAACAGAAAAGAAGAAAGAAAAAAAGAAGAGAAAAAACAGAGAGAGAAGACAGAAATATAAAGAAGAGGGGAAAGCACAGCTGTGCTCATTAACATTGACTGTGACGGGAAAGAGAAGACAGAAGGAAAAAATAAAGAATAAAGAGACATCTGATCCCTGATTGCCTGATTTTGGGGCCAGAGGGGTTTAAACCCTGCCCCACAATGGCAGATTGGTGTGCCCTTTTAATGCCGAGACCCAGTGGTGTTGGGCATAATTGCCCTAATTGGCAAGATCACCTTACAGGCTCAACGGAGTTTTTCTCAGCAGCATGGAGCTGGCTGTTACAACTGCCTTGCATGGTGTGGAGCGTTTCCACAAAGGGCAGGCCGGAGTTCCCCTTGCTATTTGGGTTGAGTTGTCCTACGTGGAGGGATGTGGCCTGTAGGCCAACAGTGGCCTATGAAAGGAAAGAGAGGGAGAGAAGAGGAAAAAGAAGAAAAAGAGAAAAATAAAACCAAACAAACCTGAGCCCGTTGATGCTGACTTTGGTGGGAAAGATAGAAGGGCAAGAGAATAAAGATAGAAGAAAAAGAGTGGATAATAAGGAGATAACTGAGGCTTGATTGCCTGAACATGTGTTTGGAGGAGTTCCAACTCTGCCTCAAGGTAGTGGGGTGGTGTGCCCACTTAGTGTAGGGTCCCACAGATGCTGGGCAGAATTACCCTCAAAGGCAAGATTACAGCAGAGGCCAGCCGGCAGTTCACACAGTGGTGTTGAGTGCTGGAGTTCACTGGAATAGCTGCTTCGTGCTATATGCAGTACAAGTCATGGGTGGGGGGCGGTTGTTCCCTCAGCCCTGTGTACAGTGCCAGGACAGGCAGGACTTCCCCAGCTGTGTGTAGAATCACTAGGAGGAGAGCTGGGCTTGTCCTAGCTAGACTGCTGATGTCCTGATAGCTCAGTCACACCACCCTCCATGCCCTGCTGGCCAGCTGGAATTGAATTAAGTTATTCAGAGACTGAGGCTTGGCCCAAGGGGTCTTTGTTATGTTGATAATCTCTGGGCTCTCTAACTAAATTCTGGCCTTCCTTAGCACCTGGCTCCCTTATTATGCTAATGTGTGTTAAATGACTCCTTCTACCGGTTGCCTTAGAGTTAAACAATGAGCCTGGGATTTGCAGTTTTTACCAAGAAAATATTTTTTCTCATTTTTATGGAGTGCCCTGTCACGCTAACCACCAGAGGGGGAGATCCAGCTAATCAGGGAGGTTTTTTCTTCTTGGCCATCTGGAATTGAATTCGCCCCCTGGACTATGACTGTGCACTTATTTTCTGCCACACCATGACCTGATTCAGGTAAGTTTCCTTAATTGTTTTTCCAATTGTTCCAACTCTATGGCTACTGGCTGACCTAGATCCCCAGGCTATGAGTTCAAGGCAGCTAACAGTGCTGGGAGCTCTGGTGTGGGGTCCTGTGACTAGGTTTCTGGGGTTCTCCTGTTGTCTGGGATTATACCCCCTTTATGGCGTCAGCCTGGGTAAATCGCTACTTGCTGGATGCAGGTAGCTCTTCAGCTGAATCCCATGAGTCATGCACACCAAACCTAGAGTGATTATGTGCGTTCTCCATTCACTTTGTGAGAGGAAATCCAAAAAAGAGTGGGGTTCAGGACAGAACTTAGTACCTTGATTCTAATTTCAGGTCTCTGCCTCCCAGTCTCCGTCACCTTACCTCCCAAGTTTCTGGCCTGGCAGCAGTAACTCTGAGCAGGTGAATCTTAAGTAAACCCCATCTTCTTGCATGTCCTCATGCTCTAATTTCATTTGGGGACTGGTTAAATGGTTACTTTTGTGTGCTCAGTTGCTGAAAAACCTTCCCGTTCTTAGAAGGAAAAGTAGATATTTTGTATCAAAGAACCAAGTCTTTCCTTAAGATTTAGGTGCGTGGTATAGAGAAAGTTATAACAAAGTTGAAATTATATAGCCCATTAACTATTTCCCTCACCTAAAGTTAATAATTATGCTGGAATATACACATCAATATAGAATTGCTGTTGGGGAAAATACAGATTTTCAATAATTCCCAGATGAAAACTTAGCTGTCAGATGCAAAATTATCTGTATTTTTTGGTTCCTCTGACAAGTTTGTTATGCCTCCTTTTGGGAACATGTTTCTGTATGGTAGATATAGCCATGCCACTTTAAATTATTGACTTGTTGGTATTGAGCTTGTTTGTTTATTGACAGCAGATTTACGCTGGAAATATTTTATTGAACATGTGCACACTGTGCTTTAAGCACTCTGGATAGCCTTTAGATAATCATCATGAAATGCCAGTAAATATTGAAAGACTGATGCAAAGCATCACATATTGTGAATCATGAGTCACAAGAAAACTCCTTGTCCAATACTCAGATGGGGGTTGTTCATTTTTGAGAGGCTTAATCTCTATTTATAGTATACATGAGTAGGAATAGTGTTTGATAGATATATTAGTCACCATGGGACAAACAGAAGGGGATGGGAGCATCGCAATGAGCTTTAAAGCCTTTGGCCATAGAATCCATGGACAATAGCATCTTTGGACTTTTTCTGCCAAACACCTTCAAATCCATACAGTAGGCAGCATTTCTTGTGGCGCATAGATAAATAATTCAGGAAAGTTACAACAAGGTACACCTAATTACACAACATGTAGAACTAGACTTATCTGGGTGATTATCATCAGGATCATGTGCTGAACTAAATCTGCTTTAAAAGAGATAGCAACAATTTTAATCTGCATCACACTCATAGTATTATTATTCACTGCTTTCTCACATGTAGTAAATGGGGAAGCGGGATGCGTGGACCAATTGATAAACATAATTTTTTTCAACACTAGGTGATACTTGGCAGAGGATTTGCTCACATCTAACTCCTGGTGAAGGTCAGATGGTTTCCTATGGGAAACCAATACTGTGAGTTTAAATGTCTCCCATCGTTGCCGTCTTGAGAGCCCAGCTAATTCCAGGTTTAACATCAGTGTGCTCCCTCTAACCTCTAATCAAGAGCAGGAAATGCTTCAGTGACAGAAACCAGAAGGCACTTGTTTTGCAATCATCTTCAACCTGAAATCAGAGCCCTGTTTCATTTTGTGCCGTGAATCAGTCCAGAAGTCATTTTGATTACTTCACATATGTTTTTCTAACTAGTGAGCTACCAAAGTGACCAGGACAAATAGTAGGAAAGCAGAGAGATGTAGTATTGTTACACAAAGAGAGACAAGTTATATAGAAATTAAGACAATCAAACACAGGCGCACACACACACATGCACACACACACACACACACACACACACAAAAGTTAGGATGCTTCACCTAAATATATCCTCTGAACTATAATGTATAGGGAAAATGAAATATCATTATTGCCTTTTAATTCTTGCCCATTATATCAACCAAACCCTTCCTGACTGTTATTGTCTTAAAACTTACATTAAGAATCTGGGGAGGTGAAGGATAGGGGATAAGGTTTAGTGATATGTGCTCTCAGTCCTGTATTGTTCTTAAGTAGACAAAACATTGGTGAGGGATCCATTTGTTTTCTGTCTCTCTTTTCTTGTCTCATTATTATGACTGTGAGAATTACCCCTACATAAATATTAATGTGATTATTGTGGGATTTTCTGAAGCAACAGATCTAGACCGCAGTGCTGAAGCCTGTAAGAGAAAGGCCTATCTATTGAAGCAAACAGTTGAACCCCATATTCAGGAACTGAAGACCAAGGACCATGAGCAGACTTATGCTGGGGAATTAACGACAGCCTCTGTCAAGCATCTCTTCACCTGGAAGAGTTTGCTCCACTGATCACTGATCATGGAGCACATTAGGAGACAATCTTCTCATATAGGTCAGATGGCACTCTACATTTCACAAAAGCAGAAAACTGCTAAAGAAGGACATCCCTTTGCCCCGATCCCATAAGGAATTATGTGTATGAAATCTCTCGAGGAGAATGAGATCAGGCAAAGGAGTAAAAGCGGAGACCTGACCAGAAGCAGAGATATTTTCTTCACAGGGCAGGAACCTGGGAAAAGTCCCTTAAATCAAGAGTGCTGCCTTGAGACCAGAACTGGTGCTGGGACTACATCTTTTCCTGGAGACTATATTACCAGAATATTTTGCTGCCCTGAGACCACCTAGTGGAAACAGAGTGTGGAGTCCAGAGAATCGTGTGCAAGCTTGCAGGAATATATATAAAGCGTGATATACTTGTGAAGGGTAGGAAATATTGATGTCAGCTGTATTAGCTGTATGTGGTTTTGTTCTCCTCGGGCTTCTAATAAAATTCTCCAGTATTGCCTCTTTGCCTTTTTATCTACTACAGCAAATCTTTCCCTTGGTGAAGACAAGAACTAATTCCAGTAACAGTAACAATAAATTATAAAAAATAGAAAAAGAAAAAAGAAAGATAAATTGCAAATAATCACACTAGTAAGTACTCTACGCACATCTGCTCAATGCACTTGGGACCCGGAGTTCCTTTCTCTTGCTCAATCACCAGTGTATGAGCATCAAAGTCCTTCTGAGATTTTGCAGTTGGAGAGTATTCCTCTGGGAGTGAGAGAGCAATCGGGTGTCCTGTCTGAAGGCTGTAGGGAGTTAGGGATTATTCCCCTACCTTGTGCCCTGTGCCTCTACACTGTTGATTTACCAAAGCACCGGACGAAGGGAATCAACAAACCACTAGCTGCTGTTTTGACCTCACACTCCCATCTGGAAGCTGATTTTTGTGAATGCCAGGGGGTGTGGTTATTAGGATTGCTTTCTCCCCTTTTATGACTTCCAGTTATCAATCTAAAGAAATTGGAAAGGAAAAGCAAAACAAAAAAACTGACCCAGTAACATGCAGCTGCATTTTGACCCAGGTAGTCCAAGAAGTGAAAGTCTCCACCATAGCCAAGTGTTTGAGCCACTTGAGTAGTGTTAGCCTCAGTTTTCCAGAGTGTGCCTCTCTTTAGGCACTGGGGAGCCTACCTTTGAGAGATCTTTCTGTCCCATTCTGGTAGTTTAATGGTGCTTCCTCTGCAGTGTGTCATTCCTATCTGGCTCTTCTCTTTGTCAGACTAGCTTGTGGCCTTTTGTATGCCAGAAGCCAAAGGACACAGCCAGCACCAAGTGTGACTCAGTCACTGCACTGCTCACCTAAAGGGTTTACAGAGCCAACGCGTGGCTCCCTTTCTCTTACCAGATCTGTGATGTTTGAGGAGGTGCTCTGCTGGACATTAGCCTGGTGGTAAATCACAGTGGTCTGTTCTAATTACAACACTTGCCCAGCGCTACAGGCAGAGAAGTTCAGTTGGCGCACGTGGAGATTCACAGAAGGTTGCTTGTGGATTCTTCCCCCTGGTCTCCTGTCGGTATTTTTAGTCTCTGCCGCTATCCTTTATTCAGAGAACAGGGCGTCAGCTATCTCTTCTACACATGCTTTCTGGCTTCATTTCATTGTAGGAGCAGTAGGTAGCTGTATTAGTCTGGGTACTTTGGAGAAACAAATCCACAGCACCTCATGTATAAGAGAGAGTTTTATGTAAAGAAAATATGCATCACAAAAATATCCCAACCCAATGCTGCCCAAGCCCACAAGTCCAACATTAACCCATTAACCCAACACCAGTCCACAAAGTCCTCCACCTCACAAAACAGAGGCAATGATGCCGACTGCAGGAGGAAATCTGAGTCAGTGAACAAATAAGCATCTCAGCACTAGCAGGGGTCTCCACACAGCCACTCCAGCACCCAGGGCTGCATCGGGATAGGTCCATGTAGCTTCTCCTTGGGGATGTCTTGTAGGAAGTCAATCTTGCAAGCTGAAGCAGGGAACTGCTAAGGCAGCTGCACCCTGGTGCGACCATCACAAAGCAAGAGACCCGAGAACTAGAAAGGCGAGGCTCACCACCCATTTATCCCTCTGCCTTTCAATTAGCCCCACATGTGATTATCGGCCAGGCTGGCACAATTAACTAACTCAGTAGCTTATCTGTCTACTTTGCACCAGAAGTTATATTGCTCATTATTAAAATGACTTATTCAGTTATAAATTGCTTATTTCCTGGGCAGTTGTCCACATAAACTATGCACAAAGCATCAGTGATTTCACCAGTCTTCCACAAAATCTTTACAATATATTTGAATCTTATTTTTTTGCTTCACTTTTAGCTGACTTCATGTTGCCCTGAGTGGGGCGTTTCCTAAATTGATGTATTAAACTTTTTTTTTTAAAGATAATTTTATTAGAGGCTCTTACAGCTTTTACAACAATCCATCTATCAATTGTATCAAGTATATTTGTTCATCACTTAGCATCATCATTTTCCAAACATTTCCTTTCTATTTGAGCCTTTGATATCAGTTCCTATTTTCCCCTCCTTCCCCCATCCTCCCACCTTCTTGAACCCTTGAGAAAATATAAATTATTATTATTTTCATATCTTAATCCAACTGTTGTCCCCTCCACCAATGTTTCTGTTGTTCATCCCTCTGGGGCTACGGGGTGATATGCATTGATCACTGCAATCAGTTCTTCCTTCCTCCAATTCTTCCCCACCTTCCCTCTTTCCTCCTGGTATTGCTACTCCCATTTCTGTTCCTTAGGGGTTTATCTGACCTGGATTCTGATTCTGTGTGTCATGAGCTCTTCTTATCTATACTAGTGTACATGCTCTGGTCTAACCAGAAATGAAAGGTAGGGCTGGGGTCATGATAGTGTGGGGCGAGGAAGCCTCAAAGAACCAGAGGAAAATTGAGTTTTCATCAATGCTGTACTTCACCATGGTGGACTCATCCCTTCCTTGTAACCCTTCAGTGAGGGGATGTTTTATACTCTGCGGATGAGTTTGAGGTCTTGATACAATCCCACTTATTGTCAACAATAAGTTTTTGTTTTGTGTCTTCTGATGCTTGATACCTGATCCTGTCAACACCTCATGATCAGACAGGCGAGTGTGCTTCTTCCATGTGTGCTTCTTTGATAAATGGCTGCTTGTTTAACTTCAAGCCTTTAAGACTCCAGATCCTTTATCTTTTGATAGCTGGACACCATCAGCTTTCTTAACCACATTTGCTTATGCACCAAATTTATCTTCAGCGACTTTTTCAGAAGGATGAGCATCAAAGAATGCCAGGCTATTAGAACAAAGTATTCTTGTGTTGAGAGAGGGGTTGAGCAGAGGCCCAAAGTCTGTCCACTTCCTCAATGTATTGCCATATAAATATATATACATAGGTCAATACCTCTATTTGTATGAATTAATATATTTACAAATGTACACAACTATGCTTATACCTCTACCATAGCTTTGCTTCCTAGATCTTTCCTCTGTGTCCTTTTACCTTCCTCCAGCCACACCATAACATTCGCCCTTCTGCATCTTAGTATTTTCTGTGAGCTAGATTGCTTTTAATCCAACACCATCAAGATCGCTACATCTTCCTCATTGTTGATTTTAATTCCCTAGTTGTTCCTCTGTCTATGGCATTGTTTGCTCATCTCTCCCTTCCCTTGTCCCCTCCTCCCCCCAAGTCACTCTGGAACCACTGGTTCTGTTGCTTTTTCCTCAAGCTTGTTTCCCATGCCTATCTTATATAAGTAGGCAAAACAATAATGGAGACAAAGCAAAAAGAAAACAAAAGATGGAATAAAAATAGAAAATATAAAAACAAAATGAAAAAGAGTACATAATTTCAGGTTTGTCCACTGACTTTTATGACTCTCTCCTCACAGGTGCTGGGGCTTCCAGCAACTGCCCCTCCTAACCTGAAGTCCATTTGGGGGCCTCCTCGGGTGCTTTGTGGCTTTGTTTTGCTCCTGTTACTGATTTGTTTCCCTACTTGGTTGCCCCACTGTGAAGGGTCAGACCGGACTCACTCCCAATCGTGTGTCCCCAGTATGATCTTTTGTTGCAGTATGCTTCAGTGAGAGGACATCGTGTCTCAAACTGTTGTCAGCCCTACAGTCCTATCTGTGGCTTAGCACCTAAGTGTAGGAACGTTGTCCTTGGGGCTTGGAGCGCCAGTATGGGGTCTAGTCTCTCATTCTCTCTTTTTGCCTTCTCGGTTTGCCTCATTGTGGATGTCGCAGGCTGGCCCTTCTTCCCAACCTGTAGGTTTAGTGTTGTCTTCTGTAGCAAATACTTCTAGAGAGGGGGTCAGTTTGGCTCTGATTGGAGCCAGCCTTGTAAACCTCTTTCTTGGTTTATGAGTTTCTTCATGTGGTTACACTGCCCTCAAGGTTTGATGTGCTGTAATGGGCTCTGCACTCACACTCCCCTTTCTGTGGAGACATAAACAATACCCTCTCCCTGGGTGGATTAGGACCCTGCTCCCCCAATGCCATATCTCCCTCTTTTTTCCCCTCCATTTTCTCCCCCAATCTTTCCCCTTTTTTATGTTGGGATGATGTGTACATCATTGTGTTCAGTCTGTCCCCCACCCCAAATGCCTCATGTTGTACTTGTCCCTTTTTGTGATTGGCTATCTTTGCTTAGCATAGTTTCCTCCAACTTTTTCTATGAGACAATGTGCTTCATGCAATCTTCAGTGCTTTTTAGAGATGCATAAAACGCCATTGTGTGTATGTACCAGAGTTTTCTAATCTATTTGTGTTTTATGGAAATTTAGTTTGTTTCCAATTATTTGTGATTGTGAATTGCAATGCAATAAATATTGGAGTGCAGACGACTGGTCATGGTCTATTTCTTACCTCTTCTGGGTATATGCCCAGTAAAGGGATTGCTGGTCACAAGATAACTCAATTTCCATTTGCATTGCATATTACTATACTGCTTTTCACAGTGGCTGTATGGATCAGCTTGATCACAAGCAGTGGAGGAGGGTTCCTTTCTCAGCACATCTCCTCCAATGTCTGTTGCCCTGTGGTTTTCTAATTTGGACTATCCTCAAGAGTCTTAGGTGGTATCTCAGGTGGTATCTCAGTCTTAGGTGCTATCTCCGGGTTTTTTTAATTTGCAGTTCTCTGAAGGCTAATTGTTGGGAGCATTTTCTCATACATTTGCTGGCCATTTGGGTCTCCTCCCTAGTGAAACTTCAGTTCAGGTCTTTTGCTCACTTACTCGGGGGATTAACTGTTCTCTTCTTTTGCAGGCTAGGAGGGTATTACAGATTTTAGTAATAAGCCATTTGTCTGTTGTGTCATTGCTAGAAGTCCTCTCCCAATTTGTGGGTTCTCTTGTTATTCTCTAAGTGAACTCTTTCGACACACACAGGTGTTGTATCTTTAGTATATCCTGCTTGTTGATTCCAGCTTCATCTTTGTGTTTATCCTTCCCTATTTCAGTTTGCCTATGTATTCCCTGCACCAATGTTCTTAGGTTTGTCTCAATTCCTTCTTAGATGGTCCTGATAGTTTGGGGTTATACTTTTAGGTTTTTGATCCACCTTGAGCTTGTTCTTGTGCGTGGGGTCAGGTAAAGGTCTTGTTTCATTTTTCTACAGCTGGATATCCATTGTTTTTAGCATCACTTGTTAAAGAGGGCATCACCTACCACTTGATGCTTTGGGGGGCCCGTTTGTAAGATCAGTTGTCTATATGCTGATGGTTTTATTTCTGGTTTTCTGTTCTTTTCCATTGGTCTGAGTATCTCTCGCTATTGTATTACCATGCTGTTTTGACCACTGTTGCTGAAGAGTTGGTGTTAAAATGAGTTAAAGCAAGACCTCTGACTCTCCTTCTCCTTTTTTTTTTTTAATTTAGGTCAGTTATTTATTTATTTCATAAATACATGAATTTTCTTTCTTTTTTTTTCTATTCTGTACATGAATTTTCTTGAATTTAGCAGACAGCACTCATATTATTTACATTTTTTAGTGGCGGCAAAAAGTCTAGTGCAGGCCTTGAAAGTGACATGATTTATGTTATGGCAAATTAAGAGAAAAAAAAATAGTATTGTTATTATTTAGAAAGAAATATAGGATTAAAATTAAAATAATTTTAAAATATAGTTACCTTATAACAATCAAATTAATTTATAAACCAACAATAAAATATGTTCATGTAATTTTTTTTTTCAGAGAGAACTATTTTTATGTCTGGCTTGAAAAATATTTAGGAAAAAAAAAATATATATATATATTTTTTAACATTGTATTAGGGGCTCATACAACTGTTATCCCAATCCATACACACATCAATTGTGTAAAGCGCATTTGTACATTGTTTCTCAAAACATTTTCTCTCCATTTAAACCCCCGACATTAGGTCCTCATTTTTCCCCTCCCTCCCCGCTCCCCCCTCCCGCATGAGCCCTTGA
>NW_022111301.1:9716527-9721091 GCF_000313985.2 Echinops telfairi | reverse complement strand
TGTGCTTCTTCCATGTGGGCTTTGTTGCTTCTCAGCTTGATGGCCACTTGATTACCTTCAAGCCTTCAAGACCCCAGATGCTATACTTCTTGATAGCTGGGCACCATCAGCTTTCTTTGCCACATTTGCTTATGCACTGTGGGCTTTGTTGCTTCTGAGCTTGATGGCCGATTGATTACCTTCAAGCCTTTAAGACCCCAGACGCTATACTTTTTGATAGCCGGACTCTCCTTCTTCTTGAGGAGTTTTATGCTAATTCTGGTTTCTCCCCTCCCCATATGATAGTGGTCATTTTTACTATTCTTTAAAGATGGTTGTTGGTAATTGAATCCGAATAGTGTTAAACTTACATTGTGCCTTCTGTAAGATTGACATCTTTACCATATTGAGTCTTCCGATCCATTAGCGTGGCTATTCTTACATTTGTGGAGGTCACTTTTGGTCTCCTGTAGTAGGTTCTGCAGCTTTCCTTTAATTAATCTTTTGTTTTTTTGGTTAGATATATCCCTAAATATTTAACAACACAATAGTTGTTCTTAACTATTGTGAAGTGCAATGCCTTCTGGAGCTCTTCTTCCTTGGTCTTGCCTGATACATATGCAACCAGTAGACTTGTTGATCTTGTCTCCTGGTACCCTTCCATATTCCTCTATCACTGCCAGTACTCCTGTTGTGAAATTTAATGGATTTCCAATATATAGAATCATGTCTTCTGCCAACAGTGATAGTTTCACCTCCTCCTTTCCCAGATGGATAAATTTAATGTCCTTCCGCTGCCTTATCTTGTTAGCTAGGACCTTCAGTAGAATGTTGAATAAAAGTGGGGACATTTTCAGTGGGATTGTTTTAATCTTTTCTCCATTTACTATGATCTTGGCTGTTGGCTTTTCGAAGCTACCTTATATTAACTTGAGGAGTTTCCCTTCTATTCCTATCTTTTTTAGTGTCTTAATTAACAATGGGTGTTGGATGTTATCAAACATTTTTACTACATCAATTGATATTATCATGTGGTTTTTATCCTTTTTCTTTTCAATGTGGCAAATAATATTGATGGTCTTGGGGGTGTTGAACTATCCTTGCAATGAATCCTACCTGATTATGATGGATGCTATATTTTATATACATTTATATTCTATTGGCCAATAATTTGTTAAGGATTTTTGCATCTATTTTAATTAGAGATATCAGTCTGTAGTTCTCTATTCCTGTGGGATCCTTGCCCTGTTTAGGTATCAAAGTTATACTGGATTTGTGGAATGAGTTGGGAGTTTTCCATCTTTTTCTATGTTCTGGAATAATTTGTGGAGGATCAGTGTCAACTCTTCTCTGAATATTTAGTATAATTCTCCCATGAAGCTGTCTGGTTCAGGGGCTTTATTTGTTGTTGTTGGTAGTTTCTGGATAGCCATATTTATTTCTTATTTTGCTATGGGTCTGCTGATGTTCTTGACCTCTATCTGAGATAATCTAGGAAGGGATTTTTTCCCTTAATATTTGTCCATGTAATCCAAGTTGTTGAATTCAATATAACACAGATTCATAGTACTCTGTGATTATCATTTTAATATCCTGGGGGTTCATTGTGAATTCCCTGTTTCCATTGTCATCCTGTCTGTTGATTTTTGCTCCTTCCTTTCCTTGGTTAAGTTTGTCAGAAATCTGAGGACTCTGTTGAGCCTTTCAAAACACCAGCTTTTTCCTGCATTAATTTTTCCTATATTGTTCTCTAGTCTTCCCACTAGTTTAATTCTTTCTTAATTTTTATTACTTTTCTTTTGCTGTTGGAGGGGTTGTTCTGTTGCCTCTGTTCTAATTGCCATAGGTTTTATGATAACGTATTACCTTATGACTTATTAACGTCGTACGTCTCTCTTCCTTTTTCATATATGCATTAATTGCTATCAAAGTTCTGATAACTGCTTTTGCTGTATCCCATAGTTTAGGTACATTGTATGATCATTTTCGTTAGTTCCTCAAAACGTCCCAATTTACTCTAATCTGGGCCAGTTCCCATTCATGTCACAGAAGATCATTCTTCAAGCTCTTTGCCCTTGTTTCTCCGGTCGGCCTTTTGCTTTAGCACGGTGGTTTGAGAGGGATATTTGAGTGACCTCTTTGTGTTTGAATTTACTCAGGCATGACTTCTGTCTATTTTCTAAAATGAGCCATGTACACTTGAAAAGAATGTGATTTTTTTGCATTTATATGGAAAGGTCTATAAATGTCTATCCGTTTCAGTGGCCTAATTATAGCATTGAGCTCTGTAGCCTCCTTGCTGAGCTTCTTTCCCAGTGATCTATCTTTCTCAGAGTGTTTATATTAAAGTCAACTACTATGATTGTTGAGTCTGTGATTTCTTTTGTCATCCTTTTAATAGTATATTTGACAAATTTCAAGGGACTCTTGATAGGTGCATATATATTTATTAAACTCACTGGTTCCTGGTTTACTGATCCTTTGAGTATCATATAATGCCAACGTTTGTCTCTTGTGGTTTGTACCTTGAGGTCAATTTTTGCCAGAGATTAGGATTGCAACCCGTTTTTCAGTTGCCATTTTCCTGGTTGTTTTTCACCAGGCTTTTAGTCTTAGTCTATTTTTGTCTGTGAGCTTAAGATGTGTCTCTTGCAGGCAATAGAATGACGAGTTATGTTTTCTGATCCAGTCTGATAACCTTTGCCTTTAAAAGGGTGGATCAAGCCATTGATATTCAGAGTTATTACCACCAACAGTGGATTCATTGCTGTCATCTCGTAGCTATTGCGTTGGGCTTTCCTATCTTCCTTCATATCAGTGTAATGTGTTTATGCGGGGGTCTTCATTCTTGCCTTCTTTTCCCTCTGATACAATGTTATTTTGATAATTGTTTGGGGGGCATTGATTTCTAGATGGAGTTGTGCTCTATGGTGGTCTCCTGCTTGTCCTTGGTGGATGTAGGTCTTCTGACCACAGTCAGTCAGCAAGTATTTTTCACAGGGTTGGGGCATTATGGTGTATTCCTTGAGATTTTCCTTGTCTGGGTAGACTCTTAATTCACGGTCTATCTTAATAGGTAGGTTCCCAAGGTAGAGAATTCTTGGATTGACATTTTGTTCTTTCAGCTTTTGGAGGTATTACTCTACTCTCTCCTCTTCATGGTATTTGCTGATAGGTCTGAACCTATTCTTACCTGAGCACCATTATATATGACCACCTTTTTTTTTTTGGTCTTCCAGCTATTACAGTTTTCTTTTTTCCTCAAGGTTGGATAATTTAACTATTATGTGCCTTAGTGAACACTTCCTGGAGTTTAGTCTAATTGGTATCCTCTCTGTGTCCTTTATGAATGTCTTATTCTGGTAAACCAATTATTCAATTATTGCTCCTCTTCATAAAATCATGATTCTCAGGTTTTCTTTTGCCTCTTTGATTATCTTGTTTGACTATCTTTCCCGTTTTTAAAGTCTGCCTGATTGTTCTTAAAATCACTGGTACAATTCTCTGCCTCTGCTAGTCTGTTGGTGTAATCCTTTATTTTAAATCTTGCTTCTGTTACCTCATCCATTAGTTCTTGCATTTCTCTTTGGTGCATGAACTTCATCATCTGTATCATTGCATCTTTATTCTGCACTGCTTTCATCATATCCTGTATTACTCCAAACAGCACTTTATGAGTATTGTTAGCATTAGGGCATCCTCTGTTGTTGTGTTTTATTTTTCTTGTTTTCTTATTGGGGGTATTGAGGTATGTTGATGTCTGTGAGTTGTTTCAGAAGAACTTGGTGCCTGATTCCTGTGAAACCAGGGGCCCTGAGTTCTGTCTCTGTGAGACTGCTAAGAGTGGTTCTGGGGACTACCTGTGGCTTTCTATTATGGGAGGTGGGACTACTGTGAAGGCAGATGCTGTGGCAACTCAGTGGCTGATGACAGTGGGGGGGCCCTCTGAGGGTGGGCTGGAGCCAACCACTGTAGTTATGCCACTGGGCATGGTTCGGGGGCGGGGGTTGCAGCAGGGGCATGGGCTTGGTATGGACTATTTTGCCACTACTTACAGTCTTTCAAAAACTCTCTGTGTAGACCAAAATTGGTAGAGCCATTTTGGATATATAAGTGGCTTTCAATACTTGTTGGGTTTCCCTGTTTTGAGGGGTTAAAATCCTAGCCTGTCCTCCAGGGATCCGAGTTCTGCCTGACTTGTTATATTAATGCTGTGCTAATGGACCAGGTTCATGGTGACCTACATTCTAAGTTACACCAAGGGACACAGCCTGGTATTTAAAGCATTCCTTTTAAATTTCATAATGGGCTTGTGTGGTGCTCTGGTATTGGGGCTGTGCTGTGCTATACCCCATGGGAAATGGACCAGATTCACCAAGTGGTTGTGGGTCCAACTGAATCAGAATTATCCCCTGGCTGCATTCCTGTCTCACTCTTGACTCTCCTGCACAGCTCTGCAAGCTGTGCTCTGGGGATCTGTATTATGTAACAGGAAAATATTCCAGGGCCTTTTTAATTGCTGCAAATTAGAGGCCAGTTATCTGTCATTACCCATGCTGGCAGGTGCAGAGCTGGCGGGGGGGGG
>NW_022111301.1:9708339-9716427 GCF_000313985.2 Echinops telfairi | reverse complement strand
GGAAGGTCATGGCCAATTTAGTTACTCCATTCCTGACTGGGGAGGGGATATGAAAACCTGAGAATGAAAGAGCCTGGAGGATAACACAGAGGGGAACTCTGGTTTGAGGTTGTGTGGGTAGATCATAGAGACTGTCCATGAGCCTGGGATGATGACCACCTTTAGACAGCCTGTGGAAATTATTTAATGCTGTGTGTTTAGGATCTTGGATGCAGGGAGGGGTGGCAGATTCTGTTGCACTGCATTTGGTGGGGTAGTAGCAGAGCCCATGGGCAGACTCAGTGAACTTAGATTGCTTCAGCAAATTATCATATCGCTTCATGAGTGAAAATCACAGGGGTAGATCTGAACCAGACCCTAATACACTGAGTCTATTTTTAAAACCGAGCCTCCAAATATTGGCCCTCTTACCTCTTAATTTTCTGATCTAACAAAAGGAGCACTGGGCAGGTGATTCTACTTGTATGTCATCTTAGAAAGCCTATATTATCCTTCTTAATGGTACCCTATTCATAAAAGTTTTTGAGAAGTTATTACGAGTTTATTGGGAGACAAAAATATTTGAAAACCATGCATACTTCTCTCCCCAAATATGTATTTTCCATGACCTTTTTTCAAATGCCTCATAAACAAAAGAGGTGCTTTTCCATTAACAAACAAAAATACCTCAGGAACCTTGAACATTAAGTATTAAGTGATTTGTGTAAATTATAATATATATCAAAAGCAAGTCTACTTATCAAGTTCTTTTAGAACACCATATTGACATATTTAATGATATTGAAACATATTTTTTAAATCTACAAAATTATGTGTACTTCAACTGTCACTTTTAGTAGATAGAAGTAAAGATGGTATAGTTTTGAAATAATATTCTCTAATTCACAGATAAAATTAATGTCATTAATAATGTAATAATAAATAAGAAGTGATAAATTAGAATTTTTTAAAATGATGTGTTTGACATAAGCCATTGTCTTTTAATAATGTTTTATGCATGAGCAAACTGATTATTAAAAAAAGATTAAAGGTGCAATGATGCGTTTGAATTTGAATATTAACTATACAATGAATATCCAAAAGAAGAACAAAAACGTCTTTGAAGAAGTTCAGCTAGAATGTTCCATAGAAGCTAGGTTGGCTAGACTTTATCTTTTCTACTTTAGCATTTCATCATGAAAGACTAATCACTAGAAAAAGATATCATGTTTGAGAAGGCGAAGGGTCAGTGATATTTATGGAAAGGCTCAGCTATACCAAATATTACAAAGATGTCACTGGACCAGGCAGTGCATCATTTTGTTATCTCTAAGGTTGTCATGAATGAGAGTTGACTCTATAGTAAGTAACAACAATGACACCAAATGATGAGACAAATTTGGGTAAATCAATAGAGCTTATGGGTATAATTTGTGTATGCTTTTCTAGCTCTGCCCACTAAAGTGAAAACAAAAATTTCCACAGTAACAAATATTATCTATATAAACACATTTACATCATTCTACCTAAACATCTATGTGACAAGTTAAGTAAATTGGGTAGGATTTAATCAGGAACAAAACAGAACTATAAATCAACAACATCATAAAAACCTTTGGGAATGGTTATATAGGAGGGGGGAAATTAATTTTAGCAATATATCTTCCATAAACAAGGTATTATTCTAAATGAGGAAAGGGAAGGCAATTTTCAGGGTAAAGAGAAAATATGGGAGACCTAAATGATCTCTTGCAGCAAGGTCTATGGGTTTTTGATACCATGGGTTTTTGAAGCACAGCAGCAGTGCTGGGTTTTTGATACTAGTAAACCCAAAACCCAAATCCACTTCTTTAAAATCAGTTCTCATTTAGTGACCATATATTGGGTTTCTGAGGCTGTAAATCTTTAAAAGAGTAAATAGCCTCCTCATTCTTCTAAAGCATGGCTAATGAATGGGTTTGAACCTCAGATGTTGCAGTTAGCAGTCCAGTACTTAACAGACAGTGACACCAGGGCTTTGATAGTAATATGATTTAAATTATATAATTTTAGATGATTTGTGGTTTAGTTTCACCAAATAGATTCTAAATGAATAAAAGCATGCTTAGTTGGGCTATCTTGAAAGCAATTGGATTGCAATTTGAGTTTGAGTTTCGTGGAGGCCAACTTTTGGAGATGTGATGGTCCTAACCTACTTTAAAGAAAAAAAAAACAGTAGTTGTAATTTTAGGTCAATATTCTTAGGTTATCTCTAGATCATTTATATAGTATTTTTTCTATAGATCATTTATCTCTAGATCATTTATATAGTACTATAAATAATGATCTTTTCTTTAAATAGTGATTAGTGTGATGTCTAAATAGAAAATGCACAAGACTCACCTGAGATATCTTACTCTTTCCAGAAAATAAGACTTTAAAAAAAATTGAAGTTAGGAATTCACTTGGCAAAGGATTCCTGCTCTTTTAGGCTTAATGTGTGAGAGGTACATCATCATAAAGGGCACAATTGTAGCTGACAGAACTGTAGAAACAAATCTTATAGAAATACAGATACACAAATTATCAATGCATCCTGATAAAGAAAAAGTAACAAACCAGGAGTAATTCATTTATTGTCATTTAAAGTGGCTAAAATGAAGACTCGCAAGTTAATTTTTATGTAAGGGAAAACAATCATGTGTGTGTCACTCAAATTCATTAATTTCCATTGAGTAGTTTCCAACACATAATGATCCAAAATGGAAGAGTAGAACCGCCTTTCTGGATTTCCAGACTGTAAATCTTTATTGGAATAAATATCCATAGTATCATCTTTGGTTTTCTTTATTCAATGTCCTAAGATCACACACATATGAGGCAATAGAAAATACCATGACTCAGGTGACTTGCACCTTGGTCATAATAGTAAAATCTTTGTTCTGCAGTGCTCTAAAAAGGTCTTGTGCAGCAGATTTACCCAATGTAATACTTCTTTTTGGTTTTCTTTTCCAGTAGTTTTTTTAATATAAAATTCACAAATTAAACAATTCCATAGTTAGATCACTTTAAAAATGAATTGTATGTACATATCACAATCAGTCCTAGTGCCCACTCCCCATTCAAGCATTCATTGTTTACTCCCCAGTGCCCCTTACCCTCCACAACTCCAGGCCTGATAAACCATAGCATCAGTTATTGTCCCTATGCACCCACCACTTCTGTGCTTTTTAAACTGGGAAACACAAGAGAATCAATAAAATAAAAATAGGAAAAATGAAACAGAATGAAGAAAATAATAATAATATAAAGATAAAAATAAAGAGTAAGAGAGAAAAGACCACTACCAATATCTTAAAAGCCAGTGAAGAAATTTCTGTTTTGGAACCATTGAGAAATAGTTAAGCCTACCTAGAGCAAATCCAGGTTGGGTCAAGAGGGAAAATGATTGACCAAGTATCATATACCATGGTTTGATCCACCATAATCAAGTTTACAATAATCTGCCTGAAACCAGAATTTCTGATAACCAGACCAGAAAAATCGCACCTAGCTACCGAAATAATTCCTCTAAGTACCAACACAACAATACACCTGCGTCTTTTGGGAGGTATTGTTAGGTGGCATTGCATTGGTTTTGACCCATAGTCAAACAGAGCTAAACACTGCCCGGTCCTTCACCACCCCCACAATTGTTTCTATGCTTGAACCCATTGTTACCTAGTAATCCTCAAAATAACTGCCTTGGTTTTCAATATGCTAAAGATGTCCCATACAGCAGATATACTAATGACACACTTCATTTGATCTCTTGATTTCTGCTTCCATGAGCATTGACTGTGGATTCAAGGAAGACAAAACCCTAGACAACTCCAGTCTTTTCTCCATTTGCCATGGTGTTATTACCTATTGACCCTACCGTGAGGATTTTGATTTTCCTTACATTGACTTGTAATCCATACTGAAGGTTGCAAGTACCAAGTGCTCATCACTTTCGGCAAGCAAGTTTATGTCATCTGCATATCTCCAGTTGTTCATAAGCCTTCCATGAATCGTGATGCCAAATTCTTCTTTATATAACCTGGCTTCACCAATTATTTGCTTAGCATAGTGATTTAATAAGTTTGCCGTATGTACAATATGTATGTACTACCCTTTTCTGATTTTAACACAAGCAGTATTCCCTTGTTCTGTGCACAACTGCTTCTTGATCCATGCAAAAATTCTGCAAAAGCAAAATGAAGGATTCTAGAATTCCCATTCTTCTAAAGGCAATTCCTTGTTTGTTATGATCCACATAGTCAAATGATTTGTACTGTTAATGAAACACAAATAAACATGTTTCTGGTATTCTCTGCTTCCACCAGGTCAGCAAGTATATATACCAAGATGGAGGATATAATAATAAACAATAGCTTCACATTTGTCACCTGACTGGCAGAATAATGGAGTATTTAGGAGGCCATAACATCGTTCTTCATAGCCGTCTGCATCAGAATGAAGAGAAACATATTACAATCTGTGGATTCCATGGGCATAGGCCCATTGCCATGCTTCATTTGCTGTGAAGTGATTCCCTTGATCTGAAGCAATGTTATGTGGAATGACATACTGGTAGATAAGGCAGTCTGTAAGTCCATGAATGGTAGTTTTGTCAGAAGCATTGCATGCAGGGAAGGCAAATCCATATCCAGAGTAGGTGTCTATTCCAATAATAACAATATACTGCCCCCTCCATGATGGAAATGGTCCTATGTAATCAACCTGCCATCAGGTTGTCAGTTGATCTCCCTGAGAAATGATCCCATATTGGATCCAAGGTTGGTTTCTGCTGCTGGGAGATGAGGCACTCAGGAGTAGCAGTGGCCAAGTCAGCCTTGGTGAGTGGAAGTCCATGTTGCTACGCCCATGCATAACCTATGTTCCTGCCACCATGTCCACTTTGGTCATGTGCTCATTGGGCACAGGAGTGGTGGAGGGAAGAGGAGGACTAGTCCCCACAGTAGGCGTAATCTTAACCATTTGATTGTTAAAGTCCTCCTCTTCAGAGGTAACCCTTTGGTGAACATTCACATGAGACACGATTATCCTTATTTTCTTGCCCCATTCAGAGAGATCTATCCACATACCTCTTCTGCACACCTCCTTGTCACCAATTTTCCAGTCATGTTCCTTGCAATTCCCTGACCATCCAGCCAAGCCATTAGCCACAGAATACACTCAGTATACTGTGAATCAGTATACACTCACATTTGGCCATTCATCCTTCTAGGCAAACTGAATGGCCAGGTGCACTGCTCAAAGTTCTGCCCATTGGGAAGATTTCCCTTCACCACTGTCCTTTAGGGAGATCCCAGAAAGAGGCTGTAGTGATGCTGCTGTCCACTTTTGAGTGGCACTCTCATATCGTGTCATGTAAAGCCATCAGCAAACCAAGCATGGAGTTTCTGTTCCACAATCAACTTATCATAAAGAACTCCCCAGGAGGCCATAAGTACAGACTGGGAGAAGAAAGGTACTGTGACAGGAGTGCAGACTGGGCATTTGAGCCACTTCTTCATGCAGCTTACATGTAACTTCAGGTCCTACTTTAGCCCAATCCCATAAATACCACTTCCATTTAACAACGGTGTTTTGCTGTGCATGTCCAACTTTATGACCCTGTGGGTTAGAAAATCCTCACTTCAAGATGGGCCGCTCAGGCCTCATGGTGACTTGATGGCCCATGGTAAGTCATTCAGTCTCCACTAAGTCTCCACTAAGGCCCACTAACAAGTCAACCACTGTTTTTCAAAAGGGGAGAATTTGTCTGCAGAGGATGGCAGAATTTTACTCCAAAACCCCAAGAGCCTATGCTGTGATTCACCAACAGAGGTCTGCCAAAGACTCCACACTGCATCTACAACTACACCTCTAGCACCATTGGGTCAGCTGGATCATATGGCCATAGTGGCAAAGCAGCTTGCACGGCAGCCTGAACCTGTTGTAGAACTTTTTCTTGTTCTGGCCCCCACTCAAAATCAGAGACCTTTTGTGTCATTTGATAAATATGGAGAAGTAGCACACCCAAATGAGGGATATGTTGCCTCCAAAATTCGAAGAGGCCCTCTAGGTGTTGTGACTCCTTATTAGTTTTATTTTGGGGGGTGTGGTGGTGGCAGATGCAATAACTGTTCCTTCTCTTTACTAAAAATGTCTCAACATGCCCTACACCACTGCACCCCTAGACATTTTACTGAGGTGGAGGGTGCCTGTATCTTCCTTGGGTTGATTTCCCACCCTCTTGCACCCAGATGTTTTTCCAGTGAATCTAGAGCCTTTGATACATCTTTCTTAGTGGGTCCAATCAGCATAATGTCAACAATATAATGGACTAGTATGACATTTTGTGGAAGAGACAGGCAATCAAGTTTCCTCCGGAAGAGTTGATATACCCTTGGGGGAGAATTGTGAAATTGTATTGCTACCCCTGCCAACTGAAGGAAAACTGTTTCTGGTGGTCCTTTGAGACCGGTATTGACAAGAAGGTATTGGCCAGATCAATAGCTGCATACCAAGTGTCAGGAGAAATATTAATTTGCTCAAGCAATGAAATCACATCTGAAATGGCAGCTGCAATTGGAGTCACACATGGTTGTTTACAATAATCCACTGTCATTCTCCAGGATGCATTTGTTGTTTTTTACAGGCCAAATAGGTGAGTTATATATGGATGTGGTAGGAATCACCACCCCTGCATCCTTCATGTCTTTGATGGTGGCACTGATCTCTGTAATCCCTCCAGGAATGTGGTATTGCTTTTGGTTTACTATTTTCCTAAGCAATGGCAGTTCTAATGGTGTCCACTTGGCCTTTTCCACCATATTAGGCCTTATTCCACATTTCAGGGATTCAATATGGGCATTCTGCCAGTTACTAAGTATGTCTAATTCAATTATGCATTCTAGAACAAGGGAAATAATGACAGGATGGGTCTGCAGGCCCACTGAACTCACTGTGAGGTGTACTGGAGCTTCAGCTCCATTAATAATTTGACCTCCCCCACTCTCATTCAAAACATTTTGGGTCTCCTGGAATTAGTGCCAGTTCAGAGCCAGTGTCCAGTGATGCCTGAAAATGATTACTTCTTTTCCCCTGGTGAACAGTCACTCTTGTGAAAGGCTGGAGTTTCCTTTGGGGAAGGTTAGAAGAAAGTCTAACAGTGTAAACCTTCAGTGATGTAGCAGGGTCCTTCTTCACAGTGACACTGCCTTCACCTGAGTCAAGGTGTTGTGGTTCCGTAAACTATCTCAGGTTTTGGAATTGATTGAGGGATCCTGGCAATCTAGTCTTCTGTTCACCTAATCTAGCATTCTTCTGCCTATACAGATCCCATAAATATTTAGTAAATTTTCCATGTATTTCACTCCAGGTTAAGTAGCAAATGAGTCTATGTGAGACAGGTTGCTCTAATTACACGGAAACCTTGCTGTCCATTACAATAACCATACCTACCCTGTCTCTGTTGATTCAGTGCTGACACCTGCCCTCTACCACAGAGCCCAATCAGCCCCATTGTAGGAAAATGTCAGAGTTCACTTAGGGAAGTTCCCACTGTTAATCCTGGTGCACATAAAATAGCAATCACAGGAGTCTTCAGAGATATTGGGGACCACTTCACAAACTTGTTCCTTATGGTTGTCATGAAAAACATGTCCTCAGGGCGTGTACTCTTTTTTGGAGTCTATGTGATTATTCTGATGATCCATTCCAACATGCCAATTTCTCTAACTTAAGGATGTCTTCATCTACGGTGAACCAACATAGGTCAGACATTTCTAATCTAGGCCATCTGGCAGCCCATGCATCAGTGAACCAACTAAATAAGCATTTAGACCCTCTCTTAACCTCTCTTGCTGAGACAATGGAAGAAGAATATGTGCTTAGGGAGCCCATATGAAGGAACTCAGTCCGCTCTATTGTTACATTACTTTCACTAGTATCCTATACAGTAGACAGATCAAAATAAAGCTAAATCCAAAGCTCTCTATGAAAATCAACTTGATTTGCATAGAAGAATCACTAACTAGGATGATCCATATTGACAAAGGAAAATAAATACACAACTATAATTGAATGCTTTTTAAAAGA
>NW_022111301.1:9701357-9708239 GCF_000313985.2 Echinops telfairi | reverse complement strand
CATATTCACTTTCCACAGCTCACTCCCAAGTGAATGGCTTACTGAAGTTTTAGTCTTTTTAAAATAATAAAACAGAAGCTTTTGGTTTTGCTTTGCTTTTATTTTTTTTTAATTTCAACACAGCAGCCTCTATGATTAAGTGAATATATGCATTTTCATGCTGAAACAGCAGATCCCTTCCATATGTCTGTACTTCAATTGTTGCATGAAAGCTTTCTTTATGAAAGCTGACTAAATTACCGAGATAAAATACTCAAAACAAACTCTCTGCCATTGACTAAATTCTGACACATATTGCCTGCATTAGGAATAGGTATGCTTTCTCCTTCTCCTCCTCCTCCTCTTGCTACTGCTCCTTCTATTTTGACAGCCTTATTGGCATATAAATCACATATCATACATTCCAATAGTTCAATCACATCAAAAAGATTTGTACAATTATTACCACAATCAGTTTTAGAACACTGTATTCATTCTGTACTCACTGTTATTAGCTCCCCATTTCCCCTCAGTCTCCTCGGCCATACCCACAAAGAACCACTAATTCAGTTACTGTCTCTATAGATTTACATATCCTTGATCTCATTCATGCACACACACACACACACACACACACACACACACACCCCAAACCAAACCCACAAACAAACCTAACAATAACAAAGTAAAACAGAGGGGGAAACTCAATTAAAAAGAAAGCAGAAAATATTAAAAACCAGAACAAATATTAAATGGATAAAAAGATATCCATTAAAAAGGATAAGGTGTTAAATTTACCCTAATTGCATCTGCAATAATTCACTTCCAGTGCATTCTGAATGATATTCTGGGCTGAGATTAGAGGAAATTCACCAGAGGCTCAATCCATGTGTATTTCCCCTATTTTTAAAACTAAAACAACTTAAAAATGCATCAAAAGGGAGATCAAATGACAAATGTTACATTTATCTATCTACATCCAAATCCACTTCACAATACTCTCCGATAACAAGGTTAGTCACACCCCTAAACTATGATCAAAGGGGATTCTCCAGAGGCTTAATTCATGTGTGGATCCTGCAAATAGATTTTGGACTTTGACTGTCATCCATAGCCTTCTGTGAACCAAGTGTTCACAATTAAAGTTCTGGCACTATTCCCTCCTTTCGATTTGGATTTTATTGTATACAATCCTTGGATCACATAGGCTGTTGTGCTTCTTCCATGTGAACTTAACTGACACATAGCTGCTCACTTTAAGACAAACCTTTAAGACCATATTCAAAAGGAAAAAATAACAATAACAACAAAACATTTTTTTCTGCTTTAGTAGTTTGATGTGCTTAGCCTTAGTATACCCAAAGTTTCCAGCTCAGAGCCTTGTGTTCTCAGTTTTTTTTGTGTGTCACAGAAACTCCTATAAAGGCCTAACTTTTGTTCCCAGAAGCTTGTTTCAACAAGTTGATGAAGCATTGGAAGCACTTGCTCATCTATGGCAGGAAATTTGGAAGACAGCTACTTGACCAACTGACAGGAAGAGATCCATATTTGTACCCATTCCAAAGAAAGATGACCAAACTGAACACTCAAATTATAGAAGAATATCACTGATATCACATGCAAGTAAATTTTATGGATGACCATCCAGAAACAGCTGTAATAGTACATGGACAGGGAGTTCCCAGAGGTTTAGGCTGGATTCAGGAAGAGAACATTGAAAAAGAGATATCATTGCTGATGTCAGATGGGTCTTGACTGAAAGTAGAGAAAACAGGAAAGATCTTTCCTTGTGTGTTTATGGATTATGTTAGTTTGAGTAGATTAGAAAAAGAAATTCATAGATACTTATATGTGTATAAGAAAGAGGTTTCTACACAAGAGCAATTAAATATTGAGAAAACATCTTAGCCCAGGCCAAATCTAGTCCATAAATTTGATATTAGCCCATCCATATCTTTTGATAGTCCTATGGATGGTGGAAGCATCTCAGCGCTGGTATGGGTCTCCACCTGGCTCCTCCATGTGCAGGGTTCTTGTTGCCATCAGCATATATCCATGTGTCTTGTCAGTAGACTCTCTCAGGGAGTGAGTCTTATCTTGTCAGTAGAGAGTCTCCAAGGGAGTGAGCAGAGAGAGACTGTCTCCTGCTTCAAAGGAGGAAATACAGGAGCCCCCTGAATTCTCAGGAGAAGGCCATGCCCACACAGAGGTCTCATAGGCTCTGACCTGATTGACAGACTAAACTGCACCCTTTAATTCTCAATCCTCTCAAGTCCCAATTTGGCACCATATTATGTAACTACCACATGGATAAATCCTAAGCCCCTTATCCTTCGGTCCTGAAACATGCACATATAAACTTTATACACATACGCACACATATGCATTCACATACACAACCTGACCTTTAACACTTCAGTCTTCTTTTTGTTTACAAAATTTAAGCAACATTGAAAAAGAGCAGACTTCGAGCCATTGGAGAATGATTTACTTGGAGAATTTTGACTTGACATAAATAAAAGAGTACAGAATTAATTAGAGAAGAGCTAGAGAGATGTAAATACCATGTTCAGAAGTATTTATCTAGATGGAGGATATGCTGAGACAAAAGCTTTATATTTTGACATTGTTGCTTAATATGAGATTCTATAATTTTATAGAAATTCTTTACTTCCCTTCACACATAAAACATATACATATATATGCATAAATTTCTGAAATAAAATTAAAATCCCATGTAAAATATAAAATGTATGTATTCACATTTTCACTAATAATAGAGATTTTCTTGTTATATTTGATAACACTAAAAATGAAAATGAATGCTACCCTAAACAGCAGTTTTAATTTCCTTGTGCCTAGGCTGGCTTCTCTATAGAAGTAAAACCAATTAAAAAAATATATATGGAAAGGTTTCTATCAAACAAATTACTCACACAATTTGTAGAGAAGAAATATTCAAGTTCCTATTTCAGATGTAAGGTGAAGGTTTCTCTTGACTCACCTAACTTCAAAAACACCAGCAGGTCAGATGACAGACTTCGGCTTGATGAAGTAAACAAAACTAGTGTTGGGAGGCTGTTGATGAGTTCTAGGGTCAACAGGAAACAAGAGAGGCCATTGACTTAATTTGAAAACACAAGAAGTCAGAGGTCAAGTTAGATGTGACTTCAGACCCAACAAAAAGCAAGCCCCTTTTCCCTCAGAGTCCACTTATACTGGAAGAAGACCACCCTATAAAATAAATTTATTTTCAATTGATTAAATTAGGACTATCATCTTAGTAAATGTACTTCACTTAACCGTAGTCTTCTTACAAATGATTGGTTGTTCATAAAATCTTATTTTGGAAGAGATTCCTCATGTTGGATCATATTATAGGCAATTACTAGGTCTTTAAAAACACTGAGCATCTTGGCCCAGCCATGTGGATACAAAACCTTAACTATCCTCTCTCATGAGGGAAAATATTAATTCAGAAATATTGATGATTTTATTATATTTTATTATGTCTTAGAATGTTTCAAAATTTGCATGCAACTGATTATTGTGAAAATTCATAATTGACAAATTAAATTAGAGGCAATCCAAGATGTCGACTGACATGAAGGGTAAATAAATCTTGGGGCATCCGTAGAATGCTTATGTCACATATTGCCTCTAAACTTGGGGAATCTTACGTGTTATGTCATATATTATCTCTAAACTTGTAATAATTACCAATACTTTCTGGCATGAATTGAGCTGCTTTAGGTTTGTTGTACTCCCAGCATGGACTTAGTAGTCAATAAATTTGATTTATATGTCAACTTTTGCTTGTTTCAATGTATTCTCATCCACAATTTTTGAACTTTTTCATTTGCTACCCCTCCATGTTCTTTTTTACTTTTGAATTTATGTGTTGCTTTCCATTTTATTTCCTTATTCTCATTTTGAACACCTTATCCAAGTCACCTATAAGTTTAATTGAATCATTCAGCTATATGGAATATAAATGTGCATATATGGCAGAGTGGATATTCATATTAGTTTTATGTAGATATTTAGATATTCTACACATTTTGTGTTTGTTCTTGTGAATTTAACTTAAACAAATTCTATTTCAAATACACATAAATTTTGTTCTCTTTTTCTTCTTCTTCCTCCACCGTCACCACTCCTACTTCTTACTTCTTTCCTCATTAAGGTAATGCTCTTTCTCATTTTCCTCTAAAACCCAATTGTATGTTTTAATTTAATGTTTCTTTAAAATTCTGAAACAAGTCTATTTCCTCAGTATACATGGATCTATTTCTCCAAATAATTTTTCAAGTCGTGAGATAGCCCAACACAACATTCCAGTTTACCAAGGATTTACTTAAGAAATAATGAAGAAACAGCTTTTCTCTTTGTGTACATGCTCCAAGAGAAAAGAGAGCCACCACATATACAACTGATTTTCGATATACATTCATAATAATAGTAAAATGTAATAGCTAGAACAATCACTTTCAATGAGCATTTAATATCAAGAAACATACTAAATATATGCTAATATATAAGCAATATTCCTTGAAATTCAAAATCATTTTAGGTAAATATATCTTGGGAATAAAGGGATTTTAGTGCAAGAAAAACGTTATGGAACTATTTTTTTTCATTCCATACTGTTGTTGTATTTAAAGATGAAGAACACATTTTATTTTATTTTATTTTAAACCTTTTATTAGGGGCTCATACAACTGTTATCGCAATCCATGCACACATCAATTGTGTAAAGCGCATTTGTACATCATTCTCAAAACATTTTCTCTCCACTTAAACCCCCGACATCAGGTCCTCATTTTTCCCCTCCCTCCCCGCTACCCCCTCCCTCATGAGCCCTTGATAGTTTACAAATTGGTATTTTATCATATCTTGCCCTGTCCGACTTCTCCCTTCACCCACTTTTCGGTTGTCTGTCCCCCATATAGTTCCCTGTAATCAGTTCCCTCTTTCCTACCCACTCTCCCTCTCCCCTCCCTGTTTCACCACTCAGACCACTGGTCCTGTAGGGCTCATCCGCCCTGGATTCCCTGTATTTTCAGTTCCTATCTGTACCAGTGTACATCCTCTGGTCTAGCCAGACTTGCAAGGTCGAATTCGAGTCATGGTAGTGGGAGCGGGGAGGAAACATTTAGGAATTAGAGGAAAGTTGTATTTCTCATTGTTGTTACATCGCACCCTGACTGGCTCATCTCCTCCCGGAGACGCTTCTGCAAGGAAGAACACATTTTATATTTAAATTTGTTTAATTAAAGTCAATGTGATAAAATATCAAATTAATAAATAACTTAAATATTTGGATAAGTAATTGCATTAACATAATTTTGTAGCAAAAAGAAGAAACAATCAACAAGGAAAATGTTCAAAAATATAAAGTATATAAAAAACCTTCACTGAGTAGTGAAGGTTTACTACTCAGCCTTTGACGCTATACAAATTGTGGGAAGCAATGTGTGGGAAACTGGGAAGAGAGTGCATGAAGACAAATACTCTATGCTCATATTCAAGGAGTCTGGGAGGCAGACCCTGGTGGAGGAAGGCCTTGAGGCTCTTGAGTTAGAGATGCATCCCAGTCACATTCTCCTAAGTTGAAGTTGTTCGCCAAATGCCAGCCCCCCCCACCATAAAAATGCCAGCTCTTAGGTGATGCTTGCAAGCACATGGTTGCTATTACATATGTTTGGAGATTATCTGCTTGACGGTTATCTGCCTGAACGTTGTCTGCCATCAAAAGCCATCCTACCCTATTGTCTGTCTCACTCCCTTCTGATAAGAATCATAGCGTGTTCCCCTGGAGAAGAGCTCAGGGATACCTAAGGTCAAGCCATCTCAGAGACGACAATGATTAAGCCACCATCTTCACTCTAGAACCTGTCCATCTTTTTTATGTATGTACCTTCATGTCATAGGTATGCCCCTAGTACCTCCTTTTCCTGTTGCATTATGCCCCTAGCTCATCCCTTTCCTGTTACATGTATGCCTCTAATACACCCCCTGACTGTTACTTATGTGTATGACGTGGCTTGCTAGCCCATAATTATATAAGCCTGTTGAAAGAACAAATTAGTCCCTCTCTGGTTCCGGTCCTTGTGGAAGAGGTAAGCCCTGGCATGCCTTGTTTAATATTTCTTTAATTTACCATTTGATGACACAAGCGGCCCTTGGACTCATTTAGTTGTGGAAGCTGGTCCCCCACAGTAATGCTAACTCTATTCATTCTGGTAAGTGTGGAAGTCTACCACAGACAGTAAGCCATAGCTAGGGTGGAGCTATATTTTTCTCTGTGTTCTTTGGCTATAGTAGAACATTTCTTTTATTTTTTTCCCCTGCTGTGTAGTCCCTTCCTTTTGTGGATCTTTGGTTAGCAAGAAAAGGCATTTGATTGGGTTTATGTAGTTTTGTTTTATTTTTTTCTTTATCTCTATATTTTGGCATTTCCAGGTTCGCATTTTCTGTAATATCAAGCATGGGATATGTAAGATGAAAATAAAATCAAGGAACTCAACACTGTCATTCTACCCTGATCCCTAGTAGTGATTAATGTGGAAATAAGCAAAATATTTTTTTAGATAGCATTTGAAAGTGGACAAATAGGTAGAAATATACAAATCTAGAGAGTCAAGAATATATGTGAATGTCTAGCTTAATAAGTCTAAATAAATCAATGCAGAAAGTAAAAGTCATGAAAAGAAAGAAGAAAAAACCAAAAGAGATGTCAGAAGAGATGTACATATGCAAATATATTATATGAGGATGAGGAAATAGATCTATGGGCCTAAATTTATAGGTTTAGTATTAAGGTAGCAGAAGGACATTGGGCCTCCACTCAAGTACTCCCTCAACACAAGAATACTTTCTTCTATTAAATTGGCATTCTAT
>NW_022111301.1:9652716-9700572 GCF_000313985.2 Echinops telfairi | reverse complement strand
TACAAATGCGCTTTACACAATTGATGTGTGTATGGATTGGGATAACAGTTGTATGAGCCCCTAATAAAATGTTAAAAAAAAAAAAAGAGAGATGTTGACACCTATTCTAAGAAATAGTCCCGTTCTTTTGTTATTGTTAAAATAGTTAGATGTTAACATTTTCTTTTGTTGAAGGTTTTGAAAAGTGTAACACCCCTCTTATTTGTTTGAACAAATGTGGAGGTGCCCATAAAAAAAAGAGATAATTTTTTCAAAGCTATGTATTTACATTTTTTTAAACAAAATAACTTTACCACCTTCAAAATACTCTCCATTACACTTAATACATTTGTGAAATCTGCGATTCCATTCTTGGAAACATTTTTCAAACTCATCTGTTTGAATGGCTGACAGCACCTCCCTCATCTTTTTCTTCAGTTCTTCTACATAGTCAAATAGAAGTCACATGGCATGAGGTCAGGTGAATAAGATGCATGGGGCAAGATAGGCATGCTGTTTTTTGCCAAAAACCGGCACCACCCTGAGATGCCTGAGTGAGTAGGTTTATTCTCATGGTGGCAGAATCAGTCCCCCATCTTCCACAAATCGGGCCTTTTTATTTGTCACACACTATTGCACTATCTTTTCAGAACCACTGAAGAGAAAGCTTGATTAACAGGCTGACCTGGTGGAGCAAACTCCAAATGCACCATTTCCCTCATATAAAACAACAACAACAACAACAACCCAAAATGAGCATTTTTTAGATCTTTTACTTCACTTGACAAGCTTTTTTTTTTTTTTTAATGAGGTGACAGCGGTGTCTTCCACTGGCTTCATTGCTGTTTCCTTTCAGGGTCATAATAACACCATGTCTACTCACCAGTAATGACCTTGGGAAAAGTCAGAGCTGTTCTTTCAAAGTACAGGACGTTCCATTAGATGCTCTTTTTCCTGGTCATTGAGAACATGAGGCACAAATTTCACAGCGACCCTTCTCTTTCCCAAATCTTTTGTTGAAATTGGCTGAACCGAGCTCCAAGGTAGTCTAGCTAACTCCCTATCTCTTCAGTGGTTCATCGTCGGTCTTCAAGAACACGTGTATTAATTTTGTTGACATTTTCTTCAGTTGGGAAGTTGATGGACATCAAGAACAAGGTTTGTCATCAACATTTCATCTTTTTTGAAATGAGAAAACCATTCGTACATTTGACTTTTTTTCCCCATGTTAAGCTGAGTTCAAAATCACAACCATTACTGCAGCATTTTTTCCCAAGCAGGAAACAAAATTTTACAGCTGCACGCTGTTATCTTAAATAGGCCATCACAAAAAAGAGGTTTAAGTGAAACTGCTTTTATGAAAAAGTTTACTTTGACCTGAGAACCCTCTCAGGCAAAGCCACTCAGAGTGAGTTTGATGCTTGCCTAGCGGGAAAAAAGTGTACTACGAAACTCTGCACAGTGGAGTTTTTTATCCAAAATTTGACAGGTACCCCCTCGTATTATATCTTAATTGCGTTGCTCTAAGATGTTTTTATGCCATATGTTTCTTTTTGTCTAAAAAAAAATTTTGAAAATTCTGGTTTCTTTACTTCTTAGGACAGTTACATTTCACAGTGTTAGAACTATTTTCTGAAAAAAGTACTTTAGCAAATGATCCATGGCTTGGGGTCACACCTTGCTTCAGCAATATTTATTAAATTACAATGAGAATTGAATATATATTTAATATTGCACATATTTGAAAGCATTATTTTATCCACTGTGTTACAAAACTTCAATTTTCAGTATGTTCAAGTGTCTGATGTTATTTAGAAGTGGTGATATATTAATGTCCCTAATCATTTTATGCACCACAGTATAAAATAGATACACTTTTTAGAAAACAAACTATATATATATATTATTGTAATTAGACTTTTTGTCAACTCAGAGTGGTGTGACAGTTAAAACCTAGTAATCCCCTAAAATGTGACCTCATGCTATGTGATCAACCCCATAATGGAATCTTCTATGAGAAGCAAGTCTGTTGTAAAATTAGGATGATATGTAATCCCCTTACTCACTTCAAAGCCCTTATGAGAATTTCCCTTATGGGTGTGACCTGCTTCCGTTATAAGTGAATTCTGTCAGAAAACTTGCTTGCTTTTTCTGAACTCTGGATCCTGTTTCTGGCTGATCAAACTCCATCTCTTTGGGTTGACTCAATGGCCTGCAATATCATTTGCCAATCCTGGGAATTGTCAGTGGTTTGTCATCTGACCTGACAGATATCTGACCTGTCATCTTTGGATTCGTTTGCCGTTGTAGCCACAAACCAGTCATGCTGTCCCTGGATGCATCTGCTTCTGCAGTCATTAGCTACTGCAATTATGTGAGTCTAGAGCGGTATCCAGCTTAACATCTGACCCATGGACTTGGATCCTTCCTGAACTTGAACTTGCCCACTTCTACAACTCTATGACTGCTTTTTAGATATAAATATCTTTCTATATAAAAGCATCACTGATTTTGCTCCTCAAGTGAACCTAACCTAAGATAGCTACTTCATGATAAATGACTACAGGGTTATCTTATTAAATAATTCATATTGTTTTAGATATTAATCTTAGCTATCAAAGGTAAATAATGTTTGTGCTAGATTATTTTTTATTAATATTATCTTATTTTCTTTAGAATACAAACTATCTGATTATGCCTGTGTTATGGGTAATTTATTAATGTGATTTTAATTTTTATTCTCATGACATTTTGACATGAAAAAATTGCAATAATCATTTTCATTCAATTCAGACAAAGTGAAGAATTACAAAACATGTTGTCTTTATGAAGACTCCATGTGTTGCCAGTAGTTGAATAGCTAATAATAATAAAACTGTGCTCAGTGGATTATGTGATAAATTATATATTTCTATTCAAGTTCTTTTATAACTACGAAAAAGAATCCAAAGCAAGGTTGCTGAACCATGTTTTAAAAGATTTTGTCAGATGGCTTTCCAAAATATTTGTCACTATTTTGGTTTCCTTAGGAGGCTGTGCAAATTTATTTCCATTTCATCCCCACATCCATTAACATTTGGAATTGCCATACTTAAACAGATACATATATGCCAGTTTAATGACATACAGTGATATCTTATTTTACCTTAATATATATTACCTTGCTTTATGGAAGCATAGAATGCTAATTTTCTATTTTTTATTTACCATTTCTAGATCTATAGTGTCCATTTTACTAATAGTTCACAGCTTTTACTGGTTATAGTAATGTGCATATAAATTCAATATTGTTGTACTGAACAAAAATTTATTTATTTTTTATGCATATATATGTTCTCCAATTTTTAAAAATTCCATATTTTTGCATGTTATTGTTGTTAGCTGTCATCAGATGTGTTCTGTCCAATAGCAACCCTATGCACAAATGAAAGAAACATTGCATATTACTGCACCATCCTCACAATTGTTCCTATACTTTGAGCTCATTGTTGCAGCCACTGTGTCATTCATCTCTTTGAGGATTTTCTGTTTTTTGTTGCCCCTATATTTGACCAAGCATGATGTCCTTTTCCGGGGACTGGTCTCTCCTAACAACATGTAAAATTATGTAAGGCAAAGTCTCCCATCCTTACCTCAAAGGAGTGCTCTGCCCATACTTCTTCCAAGCAGATTGTATGTCCTTTTAGAAGTTCATGGTACTTTTAATATTTTTCTATGTACCACAATTCAAATACATAGTTTCTTCTTCACTCATCCTTATTCAATGTCCAACTTTCACAAGCACCTGAGGTGATTGAAAATACTGTGGCTTGGGTCAAGCCCACTTTAGTCCTCAAAGTAACTGCCTTGCTTCTCAATAACCCCAAGAAGTTTTGTGCCCCAGATTTTACCCACTACAACACTTCTTTTGATCTCTACAGTGCTGATAATGGGTCTGAGGAAGCCAAAATCCATAACAACTTCAAATGTTCCTCCATTTACCATAAAGTTGCCTGCTGGAACAATTGAGAGGATTTTCATCTTCTTTACATTAAGTTATAATCCATACTTGAACTAAATCAGAAATACTTCAAGTCCTCTCCCTTTCAGAAATCAAGGTTTGTCATCTGTATGTTAAAGGCTGTCAGTATGCCTCCCTTCCATCCTGATACTGCAGTGTTCATACAAGGCAGCTTCTCTGATTATTTGCTCAGGCAACAGATTGAACAAGTATGGTGAGAGAGCCTGGCCCTAATGCACACCTTGCATGATTTCAAACCATGTAGTATCCCTTTGTTCTGCTTGCACAACTTCTTTTTGATCCATGTAGAAGTTGTACATGAGCACAGTTGAATGTTCCAGAATTCCCATTTTTCTCAATGATATTCATCATTTGTTATGATTCACAGAATTGAATTCGTTGGCATAGTCAATAAAACACAAATAACCATATTTATTGTATTATTTTATTTCATCCAAGATCCATCTGACATCAGCAATGACATTTCTTGTACTATACCTGTTCTGAATTTAGCCTGAATATCTGGCAGTTCATTGTCAATGTATTGTTGCAACCGATGTCACATGATCTTCAGCAAAATTTTACTTGTATGTGACAGCAATAATATTTTTTCTGTAATATGGGCATTCTGTTGTGTCAATTTTCTTTAGAATTGATACAAAAATGGATCTCTTCCTGTCAGTTGACCAAGTAGTTGTCTTCCTAAGCACTTCCCGTGCTTTGGCAATTTTTGACATATTTCCATTGGTTTTCCATCAATTCCTGGTTATTGTTTTGAACTAAGACTTTTAGTGTAATTTGAACTTCTTCCTTCAACACCTTTGATTCTTGCTCATGTGCTACCCCCAGCAATGGTGGAATGTCAAATAATTATTTTTAGTATAGGGACCCTGTATTCTTTCTATCCGCTTTGGATGTATCCTGCAGCATTCAATATTTTGTCCATAGAATATTTCAATACTGTAACTTGAGGCTTGAATTTTTTCCTGAGTTCATTTTGTTTTAAGATATGCTCAGCATCTTCTTCCTTTTTTGTTTTCTAACTCTAGGTCTTTACACATTTCATTATAATATTTGATTTTGAAATTTTCTATTCAGCTCTTTGACTTCATTATTTTTTTCCATTTGCCTTATCTACTTTATGATGAAGAGCAAGTTTCAGAGTTTTTGGCATTCAGTTTTATCTTTCTTTATATTTCTTGTCTTTTAAATGACCTTTTGCTTTCTTTATGCATAATGCTATTGATGTCCTATCACAGCTCAGCAGATCTTCTGTCATTAGCATTCAATGCCACAAATCAGTCCTTGAGATGTTATAAAAATTCAAGTGGGATGTTCTCAAAGTCATATTTTGGTTCACATGAACTTGTTTAAATTTTCTTCAGCTTCAATCAGAACTTTTATGAGAACCAGTCCCAGGCATGGTTGATCTTCTCCATCATCATTTCCCACAGATGCAGTCAACTTGACATCTGTGTAAGTCCATGGCTGTACTTGCTGTTCGTGTTGTTGAAAAAAGGTATTTCCTATGAACAAGTCATTTTTCTTCCAAAATTTTAGCCTGCTATATCCAACTTACTTTCTATTACCAAAGTCATATTTTCCACCTACTGCTCCTTCCTCTTTGTTTACAATTTTTGCTTTCCAATTTCCAATAATTATCAATGGCTTTTGATTGCATGTTTGATTAATTTTAGACTGAAGGAATTGGTAGAAATCCTTAATTACTTCATCACTAAGTTTCATGCATAAATTTGAATAATAGTTGCATTCGTTTGATTTCCTTCAAGGTAGATAGATAGAATCCTATCACACAGCAATGTACTTCAAGGAAGACCTTGAAATGCCCTTTCTGTGGATAAATGCAATGCCATTCCTTTTGATTGTTGTATTCCTGGCATAATAAATCAAATTATTTTCTTATTCAACATAACTAATGCTAGTCAATTTATGCTTACAATTCCTAAGCTATTGATATTTATGCCTTCCATTCATTTTTGACAGCTTCCAATATTCCTAGATTCATACTATTCACATTTCAAGGTCTAATTCTTAGTAGAGTTTGCACTGCTTCTTTCTACCTTGAGGAGTACCTCATCAGAAATGAAGACAACAAATTCTAGAAGCCCACAGGCTTGACTAACTCATATCATGACAGCCAACTCTACTTTGAGAAAGCATCTCTTTGATCCGCTGCATTTCCAGTAAGTTCTGACCAAAGGAGTCTATCCTCCAGTACTATTTACAATAAAGTTCTGTTTCTATTCATGAGGGCTTCTTTATCTGACAATGTTTTCATGGTATGCATACAATTTCCAGCAGCTGCTTCTGAAGCAGGCAGCCAAATCCTTCTTCATTGCTTTTTCTTAGTCTGGAAGTTCTGCTGAAACCTGTCACTTTGGGTGACCTTGCTGGCTTATGAAATACCAATGGCACAGCTTCCAGCATCACAGCAAAACACAAACCACAATATGACAAACTGGCAGATAAAGAGTGGTATTTATGCATAAATAATATTAATAATATATGAAGTTCATGTATTTTATCACTTTTCTAGTAAAGGTGTATTCCATTAAATGGCTATTTTTACAGTCTTATGTTAAATTGTAAAATACATTCCATAATACTAAGACATTGTTTAATGAAATAGCGATAAGATTACTTGTAATAAGATTACTTGAAAATCAGGAGAATTCCATGAAAACAAGCTAGATCTATTCTCCTTTTACTTTAGGGATATCAGTTTGAAAATATTTAATCTTCCTGAATGTTTGCAATCTCTGTTCCATTTCAGTTAAGTTTAATTCAGTTGACCATTTTTTAGAAAACAAAATCAAAAACACTTTCATTAGAAATGTATATGACTCAGCCACTTTCACAAATATTAAATTATTGTTAGGTGATGTCAAGTCAACTCTAATTCATTAATTAACCTATGCACAGCAGCACATAACAGTGCCCAGTTTTAAAGCTATCTTCGCAATTATTTGAGCCCAATGTTGCAACAAACTGTATAGAATTGATCAAGTTTTTTCTGTATATTCTTTTTGAAAGGGCCAGCAAACTTTCTTCAAATTAAAAATATGAAAATTGAACTTGTGTATGGATGGAAACATAATATGTGCTGTTGTATGATTTCCTTAGTTATAAAAATTGTATCTAATTTGTATATTAAATTATTAATTATAGGTGAACATGATATTTATTTTAAAATAGAATACTATATAAATCACTTAGACAGCAATAATAATTCATGTGAGTTAATTTTACTCTTTTGCCTAATTTTTCTAAAAAATGGAATCAAGTTCTTTTACATCTAGCACATTTTGGTGTGTGATTGCAAATTTTGTATGAGTTTTTAAGATGGACACGATTTACCATAACTTTGTTCTTATTTTGCTTATTATTGTAGGATTAAGAAGGTAGATTTTATTGAGGAAAGGAACTATGCTTTTGACGATAGATTTCTCAAAATATCTTTGAGGAAACAGAAAACAGAAAAGAACAATTGACTCTTTTATATTTGAGAACTCTTTTTTGATGTTGCCTGATTAATATTTAAAATGAGCCTATCCATTAAAATAAGAATATGAAAATTCTATATGTTTATATTTCCTGTAATATAAGTAAACTATTTTCATAGTTTGATAATCTTTCTAAATTTATATGTTCATGGGAGCAAAATATAAGGTTCATATTTTAATATAATTAAAAGAAGAATACACTGAACCAAAATTCGGGTTTAGATTGGATCACAGGACTACAGGTTATATAATAACATATGTTATCACATGTATTAGATCAATTTTTTTTTCAATGAAAACAGTACATACAGAAATCTAGTCATAAAATTTTGGAGATTCATACAGAGACTGTTGTTACAGTAGAAAACGCAAAGTATAGCTCAAGCAACTCATAAAACCCTTGAATAAAATAGACAGAAATCAATATAGGAATTTGGCAACATAGTTAGGTGGCTTTTAACTCTTACATTAAATCTATTTTTTATTCTAGATATATAGTCTTTTCACCTAACGGTGAAGCTAAATAAAAAGTGTCAAACTATTTACAACAAAAATGTATTTCAATCCACATTAGTTCAATAATTATGATTCATTCCAAAAGTAAAAATAAATAAAACAAACCTATATTTAAAGGCTAAACTTAATTTTTTAAACTGTATGGCTTCTTTAGCTATCTTATTTATGAACTGTTCTTACCAGTGTTTGTATGCTACCATTAATATACACTAAGAAGCTCCGGTGATATAGGGGTTATGTGGTGGGCTGCTGACTGCAAGGTCCACAGTTTGAAACCACCAGCTGCTCCACACAAGAAAGACAGAGTTTTCTACTCCTGTAGAGTTACAGTGTCAGAATCTCACTGGATTGTTCTTCTTTGGCCTATGGGGTGAGTATGAGTCGGCATGAACTCTGTAGCAGAGTGTTTTTTGCTGTTGCTTTCTTTCATTAACATATAAGTTTGCTATGAGTTGGTATCAATTCAATAACTGTGGATTTTATAGTTTATTAACACATTTAAATATTGTATTATCTGTAGATAAGTGCTTATTTTCAGACAAGATTTGGGGAAAGGAATTATTGCAAACCTACTATTATTATTTGTAAGATAATATAGAGACTGGCTCTTATCTTACAAATCAAAAGACTTTGAGAGGATACGACCTGCAAGGACAAAACTTATATAAAAAAGAGATAGCAAAAGGTTGAGGTTCAGGGGTCATTGCAGTATAGACATTCCAGGGTCCCTAACTTTACGAGAGTCCTGTCCTGAATGTAGCCTGAAACTCATGACAGGATTATGAGGATTGGCATAGTTCACAATCCTTTTAAAGTTGACAAAGAAGCATTAACTCATCAGCCGTTATTTACAGACAGGAGGAGAGGATAAGGTTGGGAACATGAACTGGTAAGTTTTCAGACTGCTGCCTTCTGCAGCTTTATACTGGGAACAGAGGGCAGGTGTTCATTTATCTCAGGTGGAGAGGCAAGCCAGCCATTGCTGCATCAGCTCCCATGGCTGAGCCATCAGCATTCTCCCACCGGCCATGAACTGTGGAAGGTGATGGTTCACTCCTGTTTGCCTAAAGAGTAAACAACGTTACCTTCCCTATTGTTTTAATATAAAGACATGCGATTACAATTGATCATCAATCAGTTTGTTGTAATATAATTGTTATGTGTTGCCATGATGACAAAACCCGTGTCACTCGTATTTGTAATACAAGCAAGGTCACACATAGTGAACATGTTTCAGTAGAAGTTTCAGATGAAGATCAGGAAGAAAACTCATTGATCTACTGCTAAAAAATAGCCAATTCAAGAATCCTACTAATCACAAAAAGACATTTTTAAGTGTACTGCTGGAGACTAAAATCTCTAGATCCGAAGGCACTCAAATATATATAGTGAGAACAACCATGAACTGGAACATACATGTTATTGAAGATGATACAGGACTAGGAGAAAGTTGCTTTCATATTGCCTTTCTAGCCATGCTTTTGTTACTTATAAAATGATTTTCTGGGCCACAATCTTGCAAGGAATTAGTCAATCATGATACATATCATGGCATGAAAATCCATTCAATAGAATTTGATCCCTTGAGATCCCTTAAGATTGCTTTCTTTTGATATCTGTCAAAGATTACGCAAGAGCCAACCCCACAGGAAGAACTCTACCATTAAGAAAAGAGGACAATATTCCCTATACTTAAAGGTCAAGAGACCGAAAAAAAATTGACCTGGAGCTAATTTGACAGACCAGAAGGGCAATACTGTTTTTTGATGATGGCAGATTGGACAAGAATGGATCAGTTAAGAAAGTAATTGTGTAGAATGTTTTTATACTGATTAAACAACTTTGAGCAATATGCGCTGCTGAAACTTTGAAACAGATTATTGGGTTACCTTTGTGATAAGAGGGGAAGAGGGTACATTCACAATGTCTCTGACTATGCTCTGCACTGGCTATATGTTTGGAAGGGGTCCAGGTGACATGAAGGAAACAGGGGATATGTATGCTGAGCTGAAATACCATCATTTTGGAGCATTGATTAGTATCCCTCCAAAAAATCCTGTAGCAGAGCTGGAGCAACATGCTCACACTGAGATTCTCCTAGACCTAGAAAAGAGAGCTTGAATGCAGAAGACAGGGAGGTGGCCTGGCTGGCCCAGAAAGAAACATCTGAACATCTTCATGCAAGAAGGTTGCCTGCTTTAAAGACTTATGTCATTTGCCTGTGTAGGCATAGAAGGTGCTCCCACATCTTCAACTTGATTGGCATTATGGGAGCCCTCAGAAAATGGGGGATCCAGTAAAGTGACACAGGAGAGAATCACAAAGGACAAGCAGGAACCCAGAAGTACCCAACCACAGAGTTGAGGGAGATCCTGGGCAGAGTGTCTTACTTCTGAAAAGATGAGGCCGAAAGGCAGAGCAGAAGCTTCAGGTGTGGCACACACATCGCTGTTGGTTGCAGCGGGAGGCAGAGGTGGCCTGAATACAAAGAGAGCATCTGACCTGGACTACAGTTTGATGTGCAGCTAGCTTATTTGCATATGGAATGTAGATATCCCGCACATCTAGGAAGTGATTTGCTCTAGTGTACATGGGTCACCAGTTCTGATTCTTTGATGACAACTAATGAAAGCAATGTATGATCAATAGCTTGCAGTCTTCCTGGGATTGTTTAGGGGTCATGACAAGTCTTTTCCCCTGTGATACTTTGAACAATCACTGGTAGTGAAGTGGCTGCCCTCCACATGTCAGCAGCTAGAAACCACCATCCTCTAATTGTCTTTGAACAGTCAACATTGCAGTTACTAGTTGGGTGTTCAATGGATTGCACCATCCTATACTCCTCACATAAAAGAACTTCAAAAAGTTCAAGGAAAATGTAATCGAAAGGTAATAGAATATTCTCACAGACTTTTGAACCCACCTATACATCTATAAACCACAACCATTCAATCAGTGCTAACTCACAGTGACCCTTGTGGGTTTCTGAGACTGTAACTGCTTATAGGGGTAGAAAGCCCTGTCTTTCTCCAAAGAGCTACTGATGGGTTAGAACTACCGACCATGAAGCTGGCAGCCCAATGCGTCACCCCTACACCTCCTCGGCTACATACAAATGAGGCGGTTTCTCAGCAGAAATAGTCAGGACAGTGTTTCTTCAAAATCTTGATCATTGTTTCATGGTTCTATTTAGACTATTTTAAGGAATTTAAAAAATATTAAATGTTCTAAAAGCAGCATCTACCCTCATTGCCTTTTGCAGAAAATATATTTTACTCAACCTGATTTGTACATTGTTTTGCTATTTATACATGCCAAACTAAATGTTGCATATGTTGGTTCCTTTGAATAGAATTTCATCAATTCTTTTCTTCCTTCAATGTGCTGACAGGTCCAAATGATTTAACTTCTCCTTTCTTGTACTGGTGGCCAACAGTGCCAGATTGTTCCTCTCCATGCAATATACTAATAGCCAAACTCATTTTAGATCTAGAGAGGGATGGAATACCAACCAACATATTTGCCTTTAAATTTATAACACTCTGAGGCTATTTTTCAATTGCTAATAGAACAGATCTTATCTCCAGGTATTCATCCTATATGAGCACTACTTTCAAGGTGAGTCCGTTTCAGCCTGTGAAAACAAATACACTGCTCCAAGACATGGCTTATTAATGGCTGCCTCGTGCTGTGACTGCCTTACAGGCTGGTTATAAATAAAATGTTATCAGATAAGTGGAAACACTTCTAAACTACTAAATTGCGCCAACCACAAGATGTAGCCTAGACATTTTAAAGTCTGAAAACTTTTATTCTATTATTCATTGAGGATAAGATTTAATTGGATAAGTTTAATGATTTATTGTCCAGCTTAATTATTATAAATTTTATAAGTAAATCTTATGCTGCACGCACATGGCTGAACAATCACAAGAAAATTAATCAGATATCAATTTCTAAAGCAATTAATATCTATTATGATGTTGCACAAGATTAATTATTTAAGTGATCACTAAAATAGAACTTTAAATTAATTGAAAAACTTGTTTAATCATATTTTAAAGCAAACATGTAATTGTGAGCATGAAAATGGCATATACAAATTCCATATCCCTGTTTTATGGGTTTTTTAAAACTATTTTACTGGGGGGCTCATGCAGCTCTAATCACAATATATACACACATACAACGTGTCGATATTTATATCTTAAAGGACATTTAACATGGGTAGAGGCTGCAGTCACTCCTCTCCATTACATTTTACTGACACCCCTCTCTTTTCGTTTTCTTTTTTCTTTTGGGGACTCTTACATCTCTTATCACAATCCATACATTCATCCAGGGTGTCAAGCACATTTGCACATATGTCACCATCATCATTTTCAAAGCATTCTTTTCCCACTTGAGCTCCTGATATCAACTCCCCCCTTTCTTCCCCCTCCCTCTCCCACCCGCCCTCCTTCACGAACCCTTGATAAGTTATGCCGAGCCATTTTACAGCATAATACTTAAGTAATTATTTTGTGTTTGTTTGACAATGGTATGGAACTAATTACTTTTTTATTGATATTTTTTCTTGTCGTTTCATATATGAGACTTCTGACACAAAAATGTAGAAATACTGCAGTTAATTTTTTTCCTTCCAAGTTTGAGTTTTTCTTTGAGTTGCATTCTGCAGGTTAGATTGTTTTCCTTCTAATTTTGTTCCCCAATATCAGAAATATTTCCCTCTTCTAAAATTTCCAGTGCCTTATTAATTGCCAAATTAAGTTATATTAAAACATATGAAAATAATAACCATTGTAATTTATTCAGTAGTGTATTAGAAGCCCCATATGTACACATATGTATAGGTACTTGTCTTATTTGATCAAGTTTATTATATAAAAGAAAATATAACTTAATTAAATGTAAATAATTATCATGTGCACAGTGTTATTATGTAATCAAACTTAAAAATCATATTTTGAATATTGTTTTCCCTCTGCCTCTCTATAAATGGAAGATGGAAACAAAATGTTCTAGCTGATACACCAGAATTAAAATTTGTTCTTAATTTTTTTTTTTGCTGAAATACATTTTAAGTAGCTATGTTATAATTCTTGTTAAGTAGCCCTTCTCCTAAATTTCTCCTGTTGGTGGCAGCAGTGAGATTCATTACAATGACCCCAAACTCCTAGGAGCATAGAGTTTTGCAATTAAAAAAAAAACAAAACGATGGAATTGGGTGAAAAAAGGGAGGTGTTGATTCTTAGATGGCTACTTTAAATGTTATTTATAATAGTTGATTAGAGAGGATGGGATGGCTAGTTTGAAGTTTAAAGAGTTGTGAAGATTAGTGTAGAGTATAGGAAGGTGTGTTTGCAGGTAGTAGCCACCAGTTCTAATGTAAATGGTTAGGGATGCGATGACAAGACTTAACTAAATGAACAGAAATATGTTTGACAATTTGATGGTGTGCTCTGGATGGGATTTTGCTTATGGATTCCTACGATCAAAGTTCTAACCAGAAATGAAGATCTCTCACATCAGAAAACATTTTTCTCTCTTCAGAGTACTGGGGAATTTAGAAATTGGATATCTACGATGAGAAGAGATAAAGGCACAAAGTACCTTTCTTTCAAGTTGTAATGGATGTGTTCACAGTAAAAGGGGGGATGTTAATCCTGTATATTTGAAAGGAACAGTGACTAGAAGAGTCCAGAGGTGGCCTGTAGGGACAATTAATTATTTAATGTGCTTCTTCTATCCAATATCTCTGTAACTCCTTTGCATGCCCTTTCCTGTATGGGTAGGGTTAAGCCGATATGGGAAGACACTGATAGGATTCACCCGTGAGTAATTTCGAACAATTTTCATTGTGATTGCCATCATGTGTGGTATAAAAGGCACCCTCTGAGAAGCAAGGGAGCATGAAATCTTCTCACCAGCAAGGCCAGGAATGTAGTTCGACCCTGTACAGCAAAACTCCTGGATCCAGAAGACAGCTGTGACATAAGATGAGTGGCAGAGGAGGACAGCAGGACCAGTAGCTACAGCATGAGACACAGTGTAGGATTCACCAGTCCAGAAAACAAGTAACGCTGACATCTTTGGGGCAGGAGGCTGGCTTGTGGAGTAGGGTGCCTCTGGGAACTTAATCAGGGGAGCTGTGTGTACTGATCCATGGAGCTAAAGCTTTCTGGTTGAGGCTTACTGGAGTGGGGTGCTTCTGGGAATTTACTTTGGGGAGCTGAGCTCACTAACTCATAGCACTGGAGCTAATTATATTTATATTGAGACTTACAGTACAGTGACAAGCTTTGGGGGCATTTATTAGCAACCCTGAAAGTACTCTGTAACATATCCAAACTGAACAACCATATCCTGAGCCTTTTTCACCTGCATTATAACCTGTTATTTTTCTTAATAAACCTTTCATCATAAACATTGCCTGTGATTTTGCATAACTATTGCGATGAATTATTGAACTCTAGTTTAAAAAGTACAGCGTATGTTTGTGAAAGAACACTTATATATATAGATTGTGGTTGGTTACATGTTGGGTTGCTAATCTCAAGGTCAGCAGTCCAAAATCACCAGCCATTCCTCAGAACAAAAGATGAGGCTTTCTACTCCTGTAAAGTGTTACAGCTTTGGAAAGCCACAAAGGAGATTGACCCTGTCTTACAGGGTCTCTATCAGTTGCAATCAGCTCTATGGCAGTAATCCTTGCATCTACATGTGTATCAAGGAGGAGACTTGGTGACCCAATGCTTAAGTATTTGCCTGCTAACCCAAAGATCACCAGGTCAAACTCACCAGCCACTCTGAGGAATATATGTGTGGCAGTCTGCTTCCATTAAGATTTGCAGCCATGTGGTGAAGAAAGCTGATGGTGCCCGGCTATCAAAAGATATAGCGTCTGGGGTCTTAAAAGCTTGAAGGTAAACAAGCGGCCATCTAGCTCAGAAGCAACAAAGCCCACATGGAACAACATATCAACCTGTGTGATCACGGGGTGTCGAACGGATCACTGAAGACAAATGGGTGCATAAGCAAATGTGGTGAAGAAAGCTGATGGTACCCGGCTATCAAAAAGTATAGCGTCTGGGGTCTTAAAGGCTTGAAGGTAATCAAGCGGCCATCAAGCGGAGAAGCAACAAAGTCCACAAGGAAGAAGCACACCAATCTATGCGATCATGAGGTGTCGAAGGGATCAGGTATAAGGCATAATCAGAACAAAAAATCTTATCATAGTGAATGATGGGGGGAGTGCAGAGTGGAGATCCAAAGCCCATTAGTAGACCACTGGAGATCCCCTTGCAGAGGGGTCTAGGGGAGGAGATGAGCCAGTCACGGTGCGATGTAACAATGATGAGAAATACAACCTTCCTCTAGTTCCTAAAGGTTTCCTCCCCGCTCCCACTACCATGACTGGAATTCTATCTTGCAAGACTGGCTAGACCAGAGGAGGTACACTGGTACAGATAGGAACTGAAAATACAGGGAATCCAGGACGGATGAGCCCTACAGGACCAGTGGTGTGAGTGGTAAAACAGGGAGGGTAAAGGGAGAATGGGTAGGGAAGAGGGAACCGATTACATGGAACTGTGTGTGACCTCCTCCCTGGGGGACAGACAACCAAAAAGTGGATGAAGGGAGACGTCGGACAGGGCAAGATATGACAAAATACCCATTTATAAACTATCAAGGGCTCATGCGGGAGGGGGGAGCGGGGAGGGAGGGGAAAAATGAGGACCTAATGTCGGGGGTTTAAATGGAGAGAAAATGTTTTGAGAAACGATGTACAAATGCGCTTTACACAATTGATGTGTGTATGGATTGGGATAACAGTTGTATGAGCCCCTAATAAAATGTTAAAAAAAAAAGAAAAAAAAGAAAGAAAGTAAATGCCTAGAAAATGATGATAGCAACATATGTACAAAATTGTTTGATTTAATTGATGTGTAGAATGTTCATAGCTGTAATAGCCCACAATAAAATGATGCTTAAAAAATAAAAAAAATTAAAAAAAAGTAGGCTATCAAAAAGTATAGTGTCTGAGGTCTTAAAGGCTTGAAGGTAATCAAGCGGCCATCAAGCGGAGAAGCAACAAAGTCCACAAGGAAGAAGCACACCAATCTATGCGATCATGAGGTGTCGAAGGGATCAGGTATAAGGCATAATCAGAACAAAAAATCTTATCATAGTGAATGATGGGGGGAGTGCAGAGTGGAGACCCAAAGCCCATTAGTAGGCCACTGGAGGTCCCCTTACAGAGGGGTCTCAGGGAGGAGACAAGCCAGTCAGTGTGTAATGTAACAACAATGAAAAATACAACTTTCCTCTAGTTCCTAAATGTTTCCTCCCTCCTTCCACTATCATGACACGAATTCTACCTTGCAAATCTGGCTAGACCAGAGAATGTACACAGGTACAGATAGAAACTGGAAATACAGGAATCCAGGGTGGATGATCCCTACAGAACCAGTGGTGTGAGTGGTGATACTGGGACGGTAGAAGGAGAGTGGGTAGGAAAGAGGGAACCGATGACAAGAAACTGTTTGTGACTTCCTCCCTGGGGGATGGACAACCGAAAAGTGGGTGAAGGGAGACGTCGGACAGGGCAAGATATGACAAAATGATAAGTTGTAAATTATCAAGGGTTCATGAGGGAGCGGGGAGCGGGGAGGGAGGGGAAAAATGTGGACCTAATGCTTGGGGCTTAAGTGGAGAGGAAATGTTTTGAGAATGATGAGGGCAATGAATGTACAAATGCACTTTACACAATTGATGTAGGTATGGATTGTGATAAGAGCTGTATGAGCCCCTAATAAAATGATTAAAAAAAAAAGATTTGCAGCCATGGAAACTCGATGCACCATTCTACTCTGTTCTTCAGGTATCGTGAGTCAGCATTAAGTAGATGACAGTGGGTTTGGTATATGTGTAAACTATATGCATTAATTTACCCTTTATCTATCTAAATATGTGTATTAGTAAAAATGCATGTATCTCTTAATAAGTTAATTCCTCAAGTTTCTGAGGAAAATACACTAAAAATCTTGATTAAGTCTTAAAATGTAACCATTAAAGATTGAACCAAGTTTATATACAAAGGGTGCTAAAAGCCTGGTCAGAGTTATTTGGCTTATCTTTGTCATCTTTCTTGTTACATTGTCCAAAGGCATATAATTTGTCTGAGAGTTATGTTTCATAATCACAATTATCATTTTAACATCTATTATAATAAAACACCAAAATGGTATAATATTTATTCAATCATATTTATTAATGAACCTCTATATTGACATTAAGATGAAAGAAATTTATTTTTGTTTACTTAAAAAAACCCAAATAACAAATAGTTTAATTTTTTTAACAATCTAATTTGAATCCAAAACATTATTTTCTAATCTTTCATTTTTCAGTCCTGATCAAGAAATTACCTAGGTTTAGGACTTAGCACAAATGTTTGACTGCCAACAATTTTTCATTAAAAGGTAATTAATTGTTTCATTTTTCTTTCAAGAGAACAGTAGAGCCATAAACATAGACAAATAATGAATTATCCTTGACGTTTATATGTTTAAACCAGATTTAAGGATGATGGCCCTGATCTTCAAGTCAAAATTAATTACGAATTAACCCAAAAGGTAACATACTGTTTTCATAATAATACAACAAGGTGAATGGATAGTTGTGGAATATATGGAGTGCTGTTTGTTCTTGTGCACCACATAATAATAAACATTTCTGAAAAGATTTAACACGGAAGGGCTCAGAATAGATTTCAGGGCTACCTCCACATATTACATATACAAGGAAGCACTGGTCAGGCCTACATTTAAATAAAAATCTCAAAGATTTATCAAAATGTATCAATTCAATAGAAATTATGGAATTATGATACTGTATTCAGTTAATTTTCATTATCTGAAATATCATCTAATTCTTCCCCACAAAGGAAAGGTAAATCATAAAAAAAAGAAAAACAAATAAGCTGTTAAGGAAACCAAAACCATTAAGCAATTGATGGGTTTGAACCCCCTTAACTTTTGGTTAGCAGATGAATGCTTAAGGACTGTGCAGCAAGGACTTCATTAACGTAAGGTATCTAAATACTTTTCTTTCTCTACAATAGAATTTAGGGCTTTCTTATTTTAAATGAGATTACCCTGTGCTCAAAAGATACAGACTACTTTATGTATAAATTTTAGCATTTTCGACTTTATCGAAGCAGAAATTACCTCTTTCAGAGCACCATTCTTTAGGCCCCTGTTGTGTTTACTAATGCAATTCTCCCTTTCTCATTTTCAGATAAGACTTAGTGACAAATGGATTTTGGCACATATCCAACTCTAGTAACTAGATTTTACATATGTATAGTTATTCCATATTTATTTGATACAGCTTCCCAGGTTTCTTTGAATGAAGATTTCTGACAATTAGGTTCATTTGCCAGTAACTACCAGTGAGTCTTGGAGTAAGGATTTCACTTTCACAATCTCCTTATGTTCCATTCTGTAAACATATTAATAAATTTGGGAGTACAGAATTCTCTCTTAGATTTATACATTTGTTTAAATAAACACCCAAACTAATTTTCACTGATACTATGTAAATGTTTTGTATTTCTTTATACTTTCATGTCAAGATGGAAAAGCAATCCTTTAAGGATTCACAGGAAAATGAGCAAAGAACAGCTATTTAGAGATATCTAAGAAAATCTTGATTTTGGAAATTTTGCTTATTTTTCCTTGACATTCTCTACTCTTCCCCATTTATGCTTGTGATAGTTACATAATTTCATGTCAACATGAAGATATATAAAAGTGTAGGGTGGTGTTCAGCCTGGAAATCTTCTCAGAGTCTGATGGTGCCAGGTTATGGGTGTGGCCTTCTTTTAAGGAGGGTCCTGGGACCCTCCCTGTGTTCTCCCTGCTTTCACCTTCCTGCTTCCTGTCCCTGATTGTTGCCAGAAACCAGGGATGCGGCCACTGCCATGGGATCCACTCAACTTTGCGCCCACCAACCTCTGACATTCTTGCATTCTACACCATTGCTTGCGACTGCCTGAGGCTGAATAGGGACTTACGGACTGGTATCAGATTATGAACTAGTATTGGACTTATGAACTGAATTGGACTGGGCTGGGAGGTTTCTTGATATATAATCACTTCTTGGTATAAAGTTCTTTCTTCCAAATATATGAGTGTCACTGGAATTGTTTCTTTAGTCAACCTGGCCTTACACAATGTTAAACCCAGATCATGGAACTGAAAATTTTAAGTTCATCATACAATTAAACACTTTCTCAAAGACCAAAAAAAAAAAAATCCTGAAATTTTTTCTGTCTCTGAAATTCAAGCACAACATTTTAGGAAATCAAAAGTTGGAACTTAAATATTTTAATTAAATTATGTTTATGTACCAATCTCATAAGGGAACTGTAATTCTGCCTTTACTGCATTTCATAATGGATGTGCTTATCATCAATGACCTAGGCCGCATGTCTCTTAGCTAAATATACACAGCTTAAAATCAACATTTAATTTTTAAATGTGTACAATATTTGAATTTAATTAGCATTGTAAAAGTTCAGTAGCAAAAAAAAAGTTCAGTAGCACCCACGAAAATAACTATTCGGAACAGACTCAATAATAAAAATAATAATCGGTTAACATTAGTATAAAATGAACTTCCTGCTTAAGAATATAAATATCTTGGAAGGAATGAACTAATGTTACCTAGGGGAGTTAAAATTCCCAGGTTAATTATAACAACATGGTGATGGGTATTTCAAGGTACTTTCTAAACTCAGAAAGCCACTGAGCTTCAACTTTCAACTGCTCTACCCACAACCAGGTGATCACGACCGAGTGGAGCAAACATCATGCTAACTACATCAAATCCTCTCTCCTTATCTGCTGGAGCCAATGTATCTTTGGAAGAACCATTTGTCAGAAGACATGCTTGAGGTGGGTTAATAATAGCATAGAAATTCTTGATTCTGAACATTCCTAAATTTGAGATTGTAAAAGTATCTCCCTAGAACTTGTGTGGTTGTTGTTTATCCTCTTGGGCTTTGGTTGCTAAGGAAACATCATTAGGAATGATTTCCAGTCCTTTTATGTATGCTTTAAATACAGTGGGTGTGATGAATCCTGCCCAGACTACTGATATCAACAACATGATTTTGTCTCAAAACTGTGTCCAACCAATAAGACTTTGCTTCAGAACCTTTTTAGCATGCCAAAGCTGAAGTGTTTACGATGAAGTCATTGGCAGATATTTTGCCACAACCTCTGGTATCTTATTAAGTTGTTTCCTCATTGTCAAAACTTACATTAATAATGAGATATGATTTGCTTACATTGCATTAACCGCTCTGTAATATCTTGGCAAATGTTGCTGTTTGGGACGTCTGTAAAGAGACCAGTAGCAAGTGGGCTTGGAGAAGTCAAAGCAGCTGCTGGGTCAGAGCAGGTTTGCTAGGTATTAAAGTATCAGTGTTCTTGATGATCCTGTCATCTGGCCCCTTCCCTTTTACATGTGCAGGGTTAGTCCCCTTTTCTGCTGCCAATTTTGTTGCAAACAAAACAAACACCCCCCTCCCCCCACAACACACACACACACACAACTTTAGTCCAGCAGGAATAGCTGCGCAGGCCACAGCTTGGGCAGTTGTAGGCATAGTGGCTCCAGAGGGTGGTGTTGGTGCTAAAGCTTTGGGTTATAAATAGGTTACTTCAGTTGGCCTGTAGTGAACAAATGCTGGTATATCTCTTTTTGTACAATGATACAGAGTGGGGTTCTTAGGAGGAGATCTCTTGTGCCTCGAGGAACCAGGATTTTTGCCAAACCACCTTCTTCCTGTACTTATAAATCTAGAGTGAACTCGTCCATCTCTATCTCGGCCAACAAGTCTCTTTCACTTTGCTTCTCACCTACTGTTTTCCATCCCATCTCTTACCTGACCCCAACGTCATGGTGGGAGAGAGGGCAGGAAGAAGTACCTTCATGTTAGTAGGATGTGAACCACCAGGAACTTCAGCAGAAGGTGTAGGTAGTTGTGGTAGTTGCATAATCTGTAGTCAATTTGAGGATTAAGAGTGAAGGGGTGGAGTCTAGTCTGTCAGTCAGGTCATAGCCAGTGAGGCGTCTGTATGGGAATGGCCTTCTCCTGATGATTTTTGGAATTCTAATATTCCTCCTGGCAGGTGGGAGACACAATCTCTCTCTGCTCACTCCCTGGGAGACAGTGCAGCCAACAAAACACGTGGAACTATGCTAATGTCCTGAACTGGAAAAGCCATATGGAGACCCCTGCCAGTGCTGAGATGCTTACAATACCACTTGATCCACACAACTTCCTACCCACTGACCTGAGATCTTCCTGCATTTGGCGTCATTGCATGTGTTTCATGAGTCCGAAGAGAACTTTATAAATTGGTATAGGACATACGGGCTAATATCAGACTTATGGACTTGATCTAGACTGGGCTGGGATGCTCTTTTAATGTAAAATTACTCTTTATATAAAGCTCTTTCGTATACACGTAGGAGTGTCTATAAAATTTGTTTTTTTAGTCTACTCAGACTAACACAGTAATGTAGCAGCAGGGGTTGATTCTAGGGATTCTCCTGGCATGAGTGCTGCTGAGGTCTCCAAAACATTTTTAAGCCCTCAGTATCCTCAGGCATTTCAACTCTAATATGGATGGCTGTTCCAACTGGACCATATCCAGCACCTTCAGGCATAAATATCTTTGCCATGTAACACTCATCCATGCTCTCAAACCCATCTATGGCTTTCTCAGTTCCAGTCTCTGCAATGAGTTCTCCCTCATGGATCCCCCGCGCCCCCCCTTTTTTTTCCCCCTCCAGTGGGCTACAGTTCTTACCTGAGTTTGGGAGAAAGAGAAGGCAATGAAACCTTCTGATGATGCAGGAAGGCAACCCAAAACTACAGCAGGGAACAAAAAGCTGGAGCTCTAACTGCAGAGTGCTCTAACTTCTTCATCCCTGTGGTGAGGCCAGATCACCAGGTTACCCACAAAGCTCCAGGTCCTTCCCGTACAAGGCCATATACTGAATCTCAAATTCAGTCGTTTGGGCTGCCCTCCAAAGTCATCTTTGACCCGTGAGTTAGTTAATTGTGCCAGCCTGGCTGATTATCACATGTGGGGCTAATTGAAAGGCGGAGGGATAAATTGGTAGTGAGCTCACCTTTCTGGTTCTCGGGTCTCTTGCTTTGTGATGGTCGCACCATGGTGCAGCTGCCTTAGCAGTTCCCTGCTTCAGCTTGCAAGATTGACTTCAAGACATCCCCAAGGACAAGCTACATGGACCTATCCCGATGCAGCCTTGGGTGCTGGAGCAGCCGTGTGGAGACCCCTGCTAGTGCTGAGATGCTTATTCCTTTCCTCCTGCAGTCGGCATCATTGCCTCTGTTTTGTGAGGTGGAGGACTTTGTGGACTGGTGTTGGGTTAATGGGTTAATGTTGGACTTGTGGGCTTGGGCAGCATTGGGTTGGGATGTTTTTGTGATGCACATTTTCTTTCCATAAAACTCTCTCTTATACATGAATTGCTGTGGATTTGTTTCTCCAAAGTACCCAGACTAATACAACCCGACACCCTAAACCCAACGCCTTCTCCGGAGTTTATTTACATTTTATCTTGTCATGCTGGAAAATATAGGTCTGATGTTTCTTTTTAAATCATAAATTCTTAAGTAAAGCTACCTATATTATTTGTAGGTTTTTCCATAATATTTAAGACATACAAATGACAGATTAATCTACTTTATTTATCCTAGTTCAACCACTAATTTCTTTTCATAGAAATAGTGAGAATGATAAGGAATAAAAACTAATTTTAATTTAAAACAATCTTATTTTCACATTATTCTCATACAACCAGTTCAGTCAGAAGCTTCATCAGTGGTGCCAGCTTCAATGTTCTTTTTTCATGTTCCCTGGCACGCAGGATAAAATATAGGAACGTTTTACTACAACTTGGAAGTAGGCATAGGTTGGTTCACATGATATTGGGTCTTGGGGAATAGCTGAGAGAACCTTTTATCTGATAGAGGTCATGAGAAGGCTTCTTATAATTGTGCTATGAGTGGTAGTGTTTTTAAATCATCTGTATGGGGTAGGAAAGGGGTGGAGCGGTAGGAAACCCGAACTGTCACTTTCATTTACCATGCTTTGAGCTGAGGTCATTAAGTTTAAATAGAGAAATAAATAATTTAATTCAATTGTCTGATTAAGTAATTAATAAGTGGTTACCTGTGATATATTTTTGTAAGTAAATTAGTTATTTGATTTTTTATTTGGATTGTACTAACATATGTCTAGATTTCTGTACTCCCAAGTAGCACTCCCTCCAGTTCTCCCTTTACTGTATGGGTCTCAGATATATTTATTATTTGTTGCTGCTATTGCTTAGTGCCTTTGCATTGGTTCTAACTTCCACCAGTCCCATAGACTGTAAAGGAAACACTGCTGGATGCTGGGCCATCTGGACAACCATTTGAGTCCATTGTTGCAGCCTATGTCTCAGTCCATCTCCTTGAGGGTCTTTCTCTTTTTTTTTCTGATGCCCCTTTCCAGGGACTGGTCTCTCCAGTTCTTATGTCTAAAGTACTTCAGATAAAGTTTCACTGTTCTTGCTTCTAAGGAATATGATGTCTTTACTTCTTCCAGGACAAATTTGTTTTTCTGGAAGCCCATGGTAATTTCAATCAATATTCATCACCAATAAAATAATTAAATGGGCTAAATGGATCAATTCTCAAGTCTTTCTTATTCAATGTCCAGAATTCTCATGCATATGAGGCATTTGAAAATCTCATGGCTTATAAGAGGTGCGCCTTAGTCCTCCAACTGACATTTTTGTTAGTTAACATTTAAAGAGGACTTGTGGGTCAATTTTTCTAATCCAATAAGTCATTTGTTTTCTTGATTGCTTCTTTCATGTGTTTTGATTGTGGATTTAAGTAAAATGAAATCCTTGACAATGTCAATCTTTTCTCTATTTATTAAAATGTTAATTGGTCCAGTTGTGAGGATTTTTGTTTTGTTTACATTAAATTTCAATCCATAAGGAAGTCTATAGCCTTTGATTTTCACTAGCAATTACTTCAAGTCTTTACTTTCATCAGGCAAGATTAATAAATGTCATTTATTGCAGGATGTAAATGAGCCCCTGCCAATCCTGATACCATGTTTTTATTCACATTTTTGTTATCTCTTGAAATTTTGGTACTTTGACTCTGTGTGTTCTTTCTTTCTTTGAAGTTTCCTAGTTTAATATTTTACACATAGAATTTTCAGTATTTCAACTTGAGGCTAGACCATTTGCTTTAGTTCTTACAGCTTGAGAAATGCTGTATATTCTTCTCTTTTTTGGTTTTCTAACTCTGGGCCTTTATACAGTTCCATATAATAATTTACTGTCACCTGACCCGGGCCTTGGAACTTGCCTGCTTCTACCACTCTGCGAACCATTTTCCTGATATAAATTTCACTTGTGGTTACATAAGTTTAACTGCTTTCGTCTCTCTAGAGAACCCAGCCTAAGTCATAGGAGCATATAGCTTCATGTTTTTGTCACAAAAAAAGGCCAGGGAATTTGAACCATTGGCCTTGTTGTTAGCACCCTAGTGTCTTAATGACAGTTTCATTGACTACAAGTTATGTACAAACTCTAGACACCTTTGTCCCTTTGTTCCTGCCATCTGTGGCACCTTGAGGAACAATATTACCACCTGAGAGGTGTCTTTGTCAATTTTCCCTGGAACAACAATGTTTCAGAAGGAATTGCTCCCAGATGCAATTTTACCCTTTCCTCTTACTCTCAGTTACCTTCTAAGTAATAGTGCTTATGAAAATGCCACTGGGTAAACATCAGTTATTTGTTTATTTATTTTATTGAGAGATTAAGCCTTGGACAACTTACTTTCCTTTTAATTCTCAGCTCAGTATAGCAAGAGAGCCTTCAAAAATATGGCTTCTAAGGATCAGCCCCCGTGCTCCAGTGAAGAGCCAAGAAAGGTTGGAAAATGGAGCTGAATAGAAGTAAAAATCAAAAACACCCTCTCAGAAACAAACACACAGAAAACTAGGAAATGAATGGCATACATTTTATTTCCTTTCATTCTAGGCTAGATTATTCCTATAAAATTTAAATTCTGTGTTTTTTTAAAGCCCAAACTCTGTACTGGTATTAGTTACTAACTAGTACAAAATGTAAGCATGACTAACAAACACAGAAACCCTGTGATACACAAAGTTAAATTTTCTGTTGCTATGTGATGAGCTAATCCTATTGCTGTCAGATATTGTTTAGGTAATGATTTAAGATAAGGTAATCCTGTTGAAGTCAGTTTCATGGATCATCCGGAGTGGGATTTTAATAGGAAAATCCGCCATATAAAGCAAAATTCTCAGCCATGCTTAGCTCAGAATAAGATTGAACGTAAATAGCTGTCCCTGCCCTCTCTTTCCAGAGAAGATAGCAAAGAAAGATACATTACTGCTGAAAGGGAAACAGACAAGCAAAAATGCTTTCTTTGAGAAGTTGTGATCAAAGGATTTCCCTACACAGATTCATAATTTGATTCCTTCATTGGCTGTGAATGGATTTTCACTTACAGTGATTCTTGAGGACAGAACACAGCTACCTTATAGATTCCCAAGACTGTAATCTTCACAGAAGCAAGATTACTGGTGGGACCCAACCACTGATCTTTCTGCCGACTACCAAGTGCTTTACCTACTCTACTGCCAGTGCCCCTTTAATGTGTTCTAAGAAATCTTAAAATGAGAACGGACCTTTCAGCTGTTCCCAAGGTAGCATTAGTCCCAGATATTTCACAGAATAAACATCATTGTTCTCCAAGAAGTTGTGGTTCTTCTTTAAAACATGGAAACCCTGCAAGTACTTTTCCAAGGAAAATAACTCCATGGTATAAAGTTTAATGAAACATACATCTTCCAATCTTCTATTTCAAGTGGCTACACTTGTGTCCTCATATCACCATTTAAATTTTAGATGAGTTTATTATGTTTCACTAAAGTAAAAATAAATACATATGAAAGAAGAAGTATATTTAGAACATGGTCCTAGGATAGAGAAACAAAGGACTGAATAATATGAAACAATTTAAGAAAAAAGACCAAAACATATGTGGAAATAACTGGAGAAATTATTATTTTAGATAAAACAAAAAAGCAAAACTGCTGCTCTCATGTCAAGTCAAAGTCATAGTGACCCTACGGTACAGAGTAGTTCTGTCCTTTAGAATTCTCCATCTGTAATCTTCAGGAAAGTAGATGACTACATTATCACCCCACTAGAGCTGGTGGGTGTAACCACTGACATTTCAGTTAGCTGCTACCCTCTTAACCACTGTGGCAGTAGGCTTCTTCCCATTGACAGACAGCACACAGAAACCTGCCATGGGTTTCTGTTCAAAGGGTGGGGGTCTAGGAAGTGCATCTTCTAGAAATAGTCCCTCATTTGTGCAGCCTTTTTTCAGTGATTATCAACATTTCATACTCCAGGGGTGGCACTAGATCATAATTCTACGGTTTTTACAGTTTGTTAAAAAGCCCGGTGACAGGAAAGCAGAAGACAGTGTTGTGCGTGTTTGTGGTGTGATCTTGTCAGTGCACAAATGGGATATGAGAAGTGGACTAAGGATGCTTACACATGGATCCATATATTGCCAATTATTTCTAGATGTGACTTCAAGAGATATTACTGAACATGTTCTTTATATTCTTATTTATGTTTCTCATGGTGGTAATTGATATTTAGACATTCAATTTGGTTTTCATTATGCCTGGGTCTACTCTAACCTTTCTATGTCATTTACAAATTCTAATGACTTGGTAGATTTTCATATTACTAATCATACTATAAATCATAATCATAATGTGCAACATTACACAATTGTAATATATCATGTTTCTAAACATTGCTTTATTACTTAGACTAAATTTGCATTACTTTGACTCCTTCCTTCCTTGTCTACTACCCCTAGTAAATTTGGGGAATAAAAGGAGCCCTTTGGAGTAATTTTTCATCTCACAAATTTTTTTCAACAGTCTTCCATTTATTATAATGGAGTTAATATGCTGAGATTAATTATAAAATTAAGGGTAGTAAGCTCTTATAAATTGGTCTCAAACTTCATAAATATTTTCCACATAAATATGCTACAGGCAATGGAGAATCCCTGCAAGTTTTTTAAATAATTATTTTTCTCTTCAAGCTTTTGTGTGCATTATAGAAAACTGAGAAGCCAAGAGCAAAATATAACGAACACAAAAAGCATCCAAAATCATTTTGATGATTTGATATTTACAGTTTGATATGTTTTTCTACAGCCTACATGTATGCATATATACACACACACATATATACATACATATATATCCTACATGTATATATACACATATAATTGTATATATACATATATATAATTGACTGAGCATACAATTTAGGTGATTGAGGTCCCACACTATGGATTAAACCCGTCAAGTTAAAAGTAGACAACATATGCATTTATTCAAGACTGAAACTGAAAGACAGTGAAAAGAGAAAACAATGCCAAATAGTGATTTTTCCTACGGTATCTGTGATAGGCTTTTACCTGTAAGAAGATCTGGGTAGAGTTTAGATCGTCAATCAGGTGGCAGTCAGATGACCTCCTTTGGAGGTGTGACTGAGATATGTAGCTCTCTAGAGGTCTTCCTCTCTTCTCTCTCTACCTTGACCTTCCTGCTTGCAGATAACCATGAGACCTGCTGGAGCAGTTCCATGTTTTCCATTGGCCTTGGATCCATAGGACTTTGCACCCACTGGCCTGTGATCTCTCTGTATTCTGGATCGTTGCATGTGGCAGCATGAGTCTGAAGAGGGACTTATGGACTAGTATCGGACTTATGGACTTGAATTAGACTGTTTTGGGATATTTTCTTGATATATAATTATTTCTTGTTATAAAGGCCTTTCTTACATATATATGAATGTCACTGGATTTGTTTCTCTAAAAAACCTGGCCAAACATAGTGTCCTTGTAAAACACTTTGTATGAACATATTGAGAGGAGAATGCATATGGATTCCTATGCTGTGACCAAGGACTTGGTTCACCTGTGAGTATTAGATACAGACACTTAGGAATTCACACATGTGAGGGGACACCAAATAGGAATTTTTTTATATCAGATTTGATTATCAACTTGAAAACTCTACAATGGTAGGAACACAGAAAGTTTATTGTTTTCCACATCTTAAAATGATTTGATCGCACTGATGATTGTATAATCCCACCCAATGGGATTGAACAACAGAATTGCAAGTGAATGAATATATTAGAATATGTAAGATATGTCAATAAAAGTATTATAAAAGAAGATCTTGATTTTTTTTTAAATAAATCATATATGGCTATCATGTACTATTCTGTGAACATATCACTGAATTTAGTTGGCATCTATTCTTATGAGTGGTATGGACATTTGCCCCCAGTTAGAAATTATGGTGTCATAGTAATTAAGGCAATATGTGTATGTAGAAATAAACATGTGTGCTAATTTTTTAGAATAGAAAATCACAAACTTGCATATATTTATAAAATGTATATTATACCTATCTGGAGTAAAAATGAAAATATCAAAAAATAATGTTACCCCATTTGGTTAGAATTATCAACTTATTTCACTCTACACAATGACAACCCTGTAAGTCCAAAAGGCATAAAAATATTAGAAAAAACAGTTGCATGGCTGAAAAATAGTAAACTTTCTCATGAATAGGATACCAAAGTTATACGATGACATTTAAAAGTTTTTCAATTTAAATTAAGAAATTTCCTACATTTATGAAAGTGAGAATGATAGCTGACACTAATAGTGCTTCACAGTTCAAGTTAAGTTTTTCTTGAAGGTAAAGGCATGCTCAAAATAAACAGAAAAGTTAATGGATGTGCTTATGTCTCTTGATAATCTTAGTAATACAAGATTGTTTTCAAATTTTTACCCTTAAAATTTGCTCACTAACATTAATCTGCTTTTCTGAACCTGTGAATACATGGACATGCACACACACAGGTACTGACTTACAATGCATTCATATTACATGCACCTGTCTAGTTTGAACAAGTATTCCATTTTATGCACATCTGGTTGGTAATAATATATACACACAAAATGTTGCAGCATATAAGTGGCTGCTATTATCATCTCAGATGTTCATTCACAGATATTCAAAGATCAGTTTTTAAAAGATATGGATAATGAAAGGGAATTATAAAGAATATTGTATAATTCTAAAGCTGTTAGAATTATACAAGAACTAACTTAAAACATAGTCTTAAGAATGGAACTCCATCGTAAGTTAGGGAATACCTATATAGGTGTTTGTGTATATACAGTGGGTTGGATAGAAAAATGAAGCTTTCTACTATGGTAAAGATTTACAGTCCTTTGTACAGATAGGAATTGGAAAAACACAGGGAATCCAGGACAGATGATCCCTTCAGGACCAGTGGTGAGAGCGGCAATACCAGGAGGGTGGAGGGTGGGTGGGATAGAAAGGGGGAAACTATTACAGGGATCTCATATAACCTCCTCCCTGGGAGACAGACAACAGAAAACTGGGTGAAGAGAGACATCGGACAGTGTAAGATATGACAAAATAACAATTTATAAATTATCAAAGGTTCATGAGGGAGTGGGGAGTGGGGAGCAGAGGGGAATGAGGAGCTGATGCCAGGAGCTTAAGTGGAGAGCAAATGTTTTGAGAATGATGAGGGTAACGAATGTACAAATGTGATTGACACAATTCATGTATGTGTGGATTGTGATAAGAGTTGTATGAGCCCCCAATAAAATGATTAAAAAATAAATAAACTAAAATGAAAATGTATATTAAAAAAGGATTTACAGTCTTAAAAACCCACAGAGGCAGTTCTACATTATCCTACAGATTTGCTGTGAGTGTATGGAATCTACTCCATGGTAGGGAGTTCAGTTTGGTACTGGCAGGAAGTCAACTCCAAATCATAGCGACCCCATGTAGAGTTTATGAGGTTGTAGATCTTCTCAGGAACAGATCGTCTCCTTTTTCCACCACTGAGTAGCTGATGTGTTTTACCTGCAGAAGTCCAATGCTTAACCAACAACCTCTACGATGCTGGAGCGGGCTACGTAGACACATGTGGACCATTGGAAGAAGAATGTGGCATCAGATTTAGAGGAAGGCATTTTAACAACCTTCAATATGCCAGTGACCCAACCTTGCTCACTGACAGTGAGGAAGACTTGGGGCACTTGCTGAAGAACTTCAGCCTTCAATGTGGATTACAACTTGAAGTAAAGAAGACAAAAATCCTCACAGCAGGACCGATAATAAACAGGATAAATGGAGAAATGATTGAAGTTGTCAAAGGTTACATCTTACTCAGTATAATAGAATGAGATTAGAAAAAACCCATTTTATTGGGAGCTCTTACAGCTCTGATTACAATACATACATACATTTTGTCAAGAACTTTTGTACATATGTTGCTACCATCATTTTCAAAATGTTTTCTTTCTACTTGAGTCCTTGGTATCAGCTCCTTATTTTGCCCTCCTACCCCTCTCCTCCCTTCGTCATGAGTCCTTTATAAATTATACATTTCTTAATATGGCTCTTCTACCCAAATATCTGTAACTTCTACTAAACCACCGAGTCACTGCCATCGAGTCAATGGTTCATAGTGACCCTGTAGGACAGGGTAGAAATGCCCCTGTGGGTTTCTGACATGGTAATCCTTAACAGGAGTAAAAAGCTCCGTTCTTCCTTTGAGGAACAGAGGAGTGAGGAACATTTTTCCTCCTGGTTTTGAACTTCTGACCTGGTAGATCATATAGCCAACATATAGCCACTGTGTCACCATTGAGTGTGACTATCAAAATAGGGTGTGCATAACACTAAGGTAAGGGACTGTTCATTTTGGGTTACTGAAAATTATAAGTCATTTTTGAAGCAGTAGGAGAATAGAGAAACACTGAAGACCTTAGAAGAGCAACTGCAATATCTCTGAATGAAGTGGCAGTGGTCGTTGATGCCAGACTGTGACTTGGAGACTCAGAGGAGCAACTGAGACTAAAGGATATCTTCTCCTTATATGGCCTGAGACTGTCACCCATAGGACAGTGACAGGTGAGCTGGCTTCCTGGTCCATGGAGGCAAAGTCCTAGGGCTCACATGGCTGAGAGATTGGGAAAACCAGCAAAATAGTTGGCTACAATATGGCTGAGATTCTGAGAACTAGAGAGGGACTTGGATCCTGTCAGAGGACACCAATGGCTGTATCTTACTGTATGCTGATCCAGACTTGGGGTAACCTATTGGTTTCCCTAATAAACATATGAATTGTATTTTTGTGAGTTCTATGTGGCTTGGCAACAAATTATGGAACCCAGCATAGATACAGCGTGGCAAGAGAGGAGTGCTTGGTGTAAGAATAAGTAAAATAGGATGGACCTTGAAGGTTTGTCTGATTCCTGCATGTGGCAAAAGGGAATTCACAGGATATCAGCTCTTTGCCAATCGTTATCAACTTTATGCTGCCACTCCGGAGGAGATCTACCTCCATAGCATGTATCGCATTTTAGTCCACAGCCAAGGCTCGTTGAAGAATCAGACAAGAAAGCAAATAACAATGGGTAAATCTACTGCACAAAACTTTTTAATGTGTTGACAAACAAATATATTATTTGAGGACTGAAACGCACTAGACCCGATGCTCCTGTGGCTTTATAACTAGCAAGCTATTCACCCAATGGGTGTGCCCCTCACACAGATTATGATAGGGTCATCAAGGGTACCCCAAATAACTTAACTATTGCAAAACAAAGCACCGTTCCAAGAAGCAGTGTCAGATTGGTTAGCAAAGACTCCCCATGTGGATTTCAGAGATGCAAGAAACATAAGAGTAATTAATCAGAGAATGGAATGGGGCAACTGGACCAGAAGGTATCCCAGTAGGAAAGAAAGCTACGAAGAAAGGGATAAATAACAGTCAACATTAATGGAACTGATACAAAAGTTCTGATCCAGCACTACAGGTGGCTGGGTGGACCAACGGAAAGTTTTGGTAGTTCTCCAATGTAAAGGCCCCCTAAACAGGTCCATTCTATGGGTCCAAGATGGAAAGTATTTAATGATGGAAATTCCTTCCTGGAACCAAGTGAACTCAGATAGTTGGTGAAGATAAAGATTGGCAGTTAATCAGAGTCTTCTGGTCCAACCTCAAACAGGAAACCTGAAGACATATTGATAGAATGACTTGGGAGTGAAGAAGAGACCTTCTTGGAACTCCCAGTGTACTACAATCCCCAAATCAGGCAATAAAATCTTGAAGGGGCTTTCAGTAATCTTCTGAGGAAATGGAGATGCAACAGTTGATGGGACAAAGGTGAAATCTAGATAACAATCGGGAGACTTAAACAGATATGGCATGAAGTAGTTCCCTCTCCCTCATGTGGATGTATGATTGGAATGGATATTATGTCTAATTGATGAACATGTCCTTTAACTGATATGGTAAAATTGAAGGTTTGTAAGTCTACCCTGAGGGAGATTGTACATGCAAATGGATATCCTTACAATTGTCTGAACCCATTCAGGTTGTTAATCTGAAAGAGTATAAAATACTCATAGACAATAGGAGATTACTGCTTTGACACAAAATCCTGGAGGGTTGGTGCCAAAAAATCATCTGGTAAACAGTCCTATACAGCCTGGGAAGAAGGCAGTGAACTCATAGAGATGGAGAGTAGAGTATTGAGGCCTAAATAAAGTGGTGCCCCTTGGGGCTTCAGCTGCTCCCGACGCGGTATTGACAGTGCAGAAAATACAGTAGGCTGAAGGAAATTGGTGCTCATAATTGATCTAGCTATTGCCTTTCTCTCCATCCCCATCTCAGAAAAAAGCCAGCCACATTTTCTTTCACATGGGAAAGATAACAACAATACACCTTAACCACATCCATTTGGGGTTCTTTTAAATCTCTTCTGTCAGTTTGGTTAGAAGAAACTTGGACTTGGTGCAGATCTTAAGTGTAGTGACATATTACTTTGGTGATTTCGTATTAATATTAAACATGGAATAACAAGCTAGGGCATATTTGAAAACAATGCTGGCTCACCGGACCCATAGAAGCTAACTACTAAATCCTGCAAAAATCCAGGACCCTGCCCCAAAGTTGGGTTTTGGGGGAATAACTTGAGATTCTGCAGGAAAGCAAGACCAAGTTACCATCACTACCTACTCTGAGACTGAGCAGGAGGTCCAGGATTGGTTGGTGTATTGGGATTTTAGAGAACGCATATTCCACACCTGATAATATTGCTAACTCCCAGCCGCGAAACTACTTTGAATGGAGCCTGAGCAATAGCAGGCTACATATGAATTAGAGCAAGTAGTGTCCCTCTCCTTGCCTTTAAGGCTTTACAATCCACATTCAGGTATGATTTTGGAGATGCCTACCACACGTGCTTTTGGGGACTGAAGCTTATGGCAAAAACCTGAGACTACTGCCCTACAAAAACAATGAGGGTTCTGAATATGAAGTTTTCAGAAGCTGCAACAAAATGCACACTGTTTGAAGGACAATTATGTGCTTGTTCCTGAGCATTGATTGAGACTGCCTTAGACAGCACAGAAAATTATTATGAGACTAAGGTATTCACAATGACATGGGTGATGTCAGAGAAACACTCAACTTGGGAAGGCAGTGCACAAAAATGTCCCCTAATAAAATGGAAATGGTTCACATGGGAGCAAGGGAAGGGGGAATTCAGAGTGGCACCCGCTGTATCTTCTCACAGGCAGTCTCCTTCCCAGAGGCACGACCCAGAGTCACCTGAGGAGACACCTGAGTTGATTGTGACCTAGGAAGTGCCCTATGAACAACTTTCTGCTGGCCAGGAGAAGGTCGCTTAGTTCACAGAGAGCTGTTCTGGGGGATGTGACCAACTCTGATGTGGAAAGCTGCAGCTTTAAGATGAGCATGTAGGGAGAACTTCTTTGAAGACGGCAAGGGCATGTCAGCTAAACGGACTGAACTGCTTTCTCTTTTCCCAACTGCAATAGAAGAATTGGGCAGTGCTTAGAGCCCATATGTGTGGAGTTTTACTGATTTATGGCCTGGCTATGTGATCAGACAAATGAGCAATTTAAAACTGGACTGTTAAAGAAACACCTGTGTGAGGTGAGGAATTTATGGGACATCAGGGTATGGCATGCTGATGCCCATCAGAAGAACCCCTTTCTTGGCTCAGAAGGTGATTCCAGTTAGCAGATGGACATACTGGTATACTCCCTTTTGTGGCCGATTGAGTGCCTCAGCTCGATATTGAGCTTATGTCACACTCTCTTCCATGAAGGAATTTTCATATAAACCGTGGGTCAGCCTATGCTTGGTTATTATTCAGTAATTAGACCATGTCCTAAACTTGCAATGATAATCACACAAAGCACATGTTCAAGATAGAATATGGTCAAATTACTGCTTCCTGTGCTTTTCCTGCTCAGCATCTGTGTAGGTCTCTAACCCTCACTGGAGGAACCCTGGGGTGCAGTGGTGAAGAAATGGGCTGAAATCCTCCTGGTGGGACTTTTCAAGCCTCCGCAGAAGAAAGGGAGGCAGTCTACACCTGTAAACAGCTACAGTGCTGTAAGCTCACCAGGGGCCCTAGAGGGCTGCTGGGAGTTATACTTGATTACAGAGAGTTTGTGATTTTTTGAGTGTTTACAGTGTTTTATGTTTTTAATATTATGCATACTTCAATAATAAGTTCTATTTATTATGTGTTTATACTGTACCTAATTCTAATTTATGCACTTGCATTCTTTGAATTGACTCTCCTTTTGAAATGAAACTCCAGGTTTTATTTATAATTTCTGTTGCTTTGATTCCTGATAGAGTTCTATTGCTATGAAGATAAACTTTAGGTGAAGTTTTAGAGAAATTTCCAGTACTAGAGGCCCTCTATATTTTCTGCTCACCAACTCAATTTTTACTGGATTTGTTGTACAGCCGTGGGCTCTAAGGCCACGTTACTAAGTCTAATCTGTCTCTTCTTTATGCTTTTGTCTGCCCCACATTCCTGTATTTGCTCTTTAGGAGGACCTCACCAGACTCAATCAATATTGATAGAACTCTGAATGGCAGTGAGGTTTGTGATCCAAAAATGCCAAATAAGCCTTAGTCAGTAAATATATTAAATATTTCTCTAAATTATTTATCTGGCTATATTACTAGCATTTTAAGAGTAGCCTATGGATATAAGTAATTACTTAGAAAATGATTATTATAATTTGATCTATGTTGAATTCTAATTCAAAACTATTATCCTCAGAAAGCTGCATCAGTCTCTCTGTTGAAGTGCTTGTCCTTTGAAACATCAGCACGGGGGCCCAGCTGGCTGAGTTGGATGGCTAACTGTGGAGTCAGCAATTTGGATCAGCAACTTGTCTGTAAAAAGAATGGGGCTTGAGGACTTCAAGAGGATTTGCAGGTCTGCCTGGCTCTGTGGTGTTGCTTCCAGTTGGAGTTGGCTTGGTGGCAGTAGTCAGAAGGCATTAATTATGGAGATGTGGGATTGTATCTCAGCCATTTGCTCCACCAACTTTGGGACAGATGGAGCCAATGCAGTTTTACTTTGTGGTTCTTATGAGAAGTTTCCAAGCTTCAAATGATCATCTTCCCTGGGTTGGCGTTTTTATAAAATTTATAAGCCATGTAACACGTGCAGGAAGTCTTTTGAACTTGCGTTCCCACTCCTCAGATTCCTACACCTTCAGCAAATTTAGCAGAGAGCAGAATGAACAGCTGTCTGCTTCCTTTGCTGCTTGCTACCCCCAGGCACACTTCTGGGATAAACCCATACGAACTGGCACAAGTTTAATTCTCAGGTTCTGAAAAAACAAACTGATGTTATTTTTAATAGCTTAGACAGTAAGAAAACCTGGCCTGAAAACGGTAGTCTACATTGGTATAGTAAACTAGCCATCATTAGTCAAGACTCTCAAGAGAACTTGTGGGCCCTTATTTTAAAAACTTATGGGAGACTATAATAAAACCTACAGATGTGGATTCTAAAAATCTCTCAAGGGGCAGGTGGTGGTGGTGGGGGAGTTTTAAGATATATGTTTATAACCCTGCCCTATTTTATAGCTGTGTTCCCAAATACCAATACTATATTATAAGGGTTGGGGATAGGTTTAGCTGTCCTACGGACCTCTCTCTAATAATTTTTGGAAAGAAGGAAGAATTAGTCTGTTCACAAGAAAGAAGCTAATAGAACATCGCCTGTTTATCACTAAAATCACTCCTTATTTGGTAAGGGAAACAAAATACTTGTTTAAAATTTTAAAACCGAAACATCTACTTCAGTCAGAAACAACAATACTCTAAAGTCATCGGACTCAGGCAAGTTAGTTCTGTGATAAATTTGCCACCTATTGATATACTATTTGCTTGTAAACATCTGCCCTCATCCTGCAGGTTATATTTGCCTTAATAGATAAGCGCGGAAAATGTAAAATACTGCTACTGGACATAATTTCCAAGTATATTTTTCTCAGCTTAATGATGCCAATTTCCTGATGTCATGGACAAACTTAATAAAAGACTGAACCTGGAATTTAGGCACCCTTTTGAATCAACCGTCCATCAGCCTCCCTTCTGATAGATGACTAACCTTCAAGTACAGTGTTATATCCCCATATGTGTTACATTTAATCTCTTTTCATCTAAAATTATGTGAATTATCTGTCTAGTGCCTTTTAGGGAAGACACTTGGATTAAAGATGCTGCGGCCAGCCTGCAACCACCCACAGCAGGTGCTGGGGATCTAATGCAAGGTGGGGTTTGCCACGGAAGCCCCATTTAAAACCACTATTGAATTCTGCCTCCTACTTTAAACTTTGCAAGCTTTTACCTCATCCAATTAAGCTAACGTGGTAGACACTCTTTCAATGACCTGACTACCTCAAGCACCATGTTTTAATCTCACTTAGAGTCTAATTAAATTATTATTTTTTGACACCAAATTAGTAAAATGAAATCGCTCCTTGCCACAGAGAAAGTAGATGTGTTTTAGCAATGCACTCTGTGTATATATATATATATATATATATATATATATATATATATATATATTTGGTATATAAGTGGATACTAAAGGAAAAATTATCACAAAATAGTTGAAACTACATCACCTGTTATAAAACTTGAGAGTAAGAAGGAGGTTACTTAGGTTGGAGTTAGTCATTTTTTAAAGTTTTAATCCATAATTACGGTTGAATTAGAAGAGTCATTGAGAAATTTAACAATAACCAGGGGACAAAAGCAGACAAAGCTACTGAAGGCATGGGAACACAGTAGCAACTCCTAAATTCTTCAGCCTGAACAATAGCAACTTTGGACTGTTTAAAACTATCTCAGCAAAGTAGTGGCTGTGTAGTAATCTATACTTCTTTTAGTGGATAGCTAAAAAATCCAGGAAAAGTCCAATAATGTGTATACAAAATTAGAAAATAGGCCACAAAACCACACATCATAACACCTCTACAAGCAGCAAACAGATTTGAAAGGTTACCACCCAGACTTGGTACATGGCCTGGGTCAACTTTACAAGAAAGAGTGACGATTTCAATCTGCAGTCCACTCAGGATCAGCTTCAACTGCTGCTGCACAAGTAGTACAAGGAAAGCACTGATTGGAATACCAGGAAGAACATAGGCTGTGGTCAACTAGAAGTCGATGTTGAAGTCATATGGGATGGTTCCCAGCTGAAATCAGCACTATGGGTTTACAGAGCATGATAAGGCTACCACCTTGAGCCCAGCTAAAGCCCACTTTTATAAGCAGCATGCTGCCTTGAATCTCTAATCAAGAGGGGGTAATGCTTCAATGCCAGAATCCAGAAGATGCTTGTTTTGCAGAAGCTGCAGCCTTAAAACAGAGTCCACTCCATTCTATGATTTGAATCAGTCCAAATACTATCTTAAATGTTCTCTGTGCTAGGCTGGGTCATCTAGAGAAATAAAGCCAGGGCATTTATGATTCTATATATTTAAGAGGAAAGGTTTACATAGGGAAAAGGAATATAACAACTAATTGGTCCACACAGCAGTACAAAAGGCTCAGTTCAAGTCACTTTTGTGGAACAGTTAATACACTGTGTAGTAGTTACATAATCTGTTAAGGATGAAGGGTGAACGGGTGTTTAGCCTGTCAATCATGTTGCAGCTTGATGACCTCATTTGGAGGTGCTAGGGAGATAAATAGCTCTTGGAGGCAGGACAAAAAAACAAACAAAAAACACAACTCTCTGCTTGACTCCTGCAAGACATTTCTGTTGACAAGTCACATGGAGACACCCTGATGGCAGCCAGGGCCCTGGAGCTGGAGGAGCTACATGAAAAGCCCTGCCAGCACTGAGATGCATACATTGCCATGGGATCCACAAGACTTTCCACCCACTGGCCCGTGATCTTCCTGCATTTGGCATCATTGCATGTGTTTTGTGAGTCTGAAAAGGAATTTATGGATTGGTAGCAGACATATGGGCTAATGTTGGACATATGGACTTGATCTGGACTGGGCTTGTATGCTTTCTAAAGATTCAAATTATTTTGTACATAAAGCTCTTTCTTATACACATGACTGTCTATCATTTGTTTCTCTAGTCAACCCGGACTAGTACATACTGGAAGTCCTTCAACTCACATGGGCCACCAGGTCCAAGGTCAAGGAAGCAGACAGCAGAGTCCTCCCCTGGGCAAGGCAGGCAGAGTCTTCCCACAGGCAGCAAACATCAGGGTGGGTCAACAGTAGTTAGTAGCTTGGGAACTTAGTGAAGCAGGCCCGGGTGGGATATGGAACTCAAGCAATGCAAGGCTACAGGACCCACTAGCCTCAAGTTCAAACAATTCATGCACCAGCATTGTGACCAAGCACATCTCAAAAGAACCTCAAGCTCTAGCGACTTGATCCATGGGTACTTGGCCCACAGGTAGTAAAGCACACAGATTGAGACAAAGAACTAGCTAAAGCAACAGCATGCTGGTCTGATCACCAGAGAACAAGAGAGACAGGTGTGGGCCTTACAGAGCCATTTATCTCTTTGCCCTCCAAGCAATATGTGACCTGATTAATCCCACATGTTCCTATGTGCCAGATTGGCACAATAAGCCTAAATATCACATACTCTCTAACCACTACACTACAAAAGCGGCCAAGGAAAAGTACTAGAAAAACCAGAGAGAGAGATAGTGTGTGTGCAGAAAATAGATGAAAACACACAGACATACAAAGAATAATTAGGAAATATAGCCTAAAAGTATCCTCAGAGCTAGAACATGTAGAACAAAAAAGAGTTCTCGTTCTCCTTTCATTTCAACCTATTGAACTAATCAACCCTTTCCTGGCTGTTCTTACAATAAGATTCACATTAAGAAACTTTAAGAGTAAAGTTGGAAAGGTAGAGTTAGTGATATGCGCTGTTAGTCTTATATTGTTCTTAGGCAAACATAACCTTGATAGGCTGTCAATCCATCACTCACTCCTCTGTTCTTTTAACTCATTATGACTGACAATTTTCTCTAGGACAACTTTTGGTGTGACTGTCTCAAAATTTTCTAGAACAACAACCCCCGGTAATTCTGAGGAAACCTAAACTGCAACCACAAACAGGCTAGGTCTATGAATGACTCACAGCCTCAAGTGCAGCATCTTCATCTGAAAGAGCTTGCTCCCCTTAATACAGAGTTGATTTAGTGGTAGCTCTTCCATAGACAGGGTGATAATACTCTAAGCCATATATAAGGGGGGAAGTGTCTACAGAGAAAAGACTTCCACCAGATTCCATTTAAAACAACTAAATAAATAGGTGTATGGAATCTCTGAAGGTGGGAAATGAGATGGGGCAAGGGAGTGAAGGTGGAGATTTGGACAGAGTAAGCACAGAGTTCAAGACAATATCTCAGGGCTATATTTTCCCAGCACCCCTTGCAACTTTGATGAAAATTTCCTAGAATTTCATGTAGACAGGAATCTTTAAAACAGCTCAAAGGCAGAGGGGGTGGGGGCATGTTAGAAACACTGAGCCTGGTCATGCTGCCTGGTAAAGTTTTCTTCCTCCTCTCTCCCCTATGGCCATCTACTTGAGGCTGACCCATAATGCCCCTAATGTGCAGAAAAGAGCTCCTCTATTGGGCTTCTGAGACTAACCCATTACAGAAGTAGAAAGCCCCATTTTCCTCCCTTCTTCCTATTAGGAGTTTCTAAACAAAATGTTTCCAAAAGTATATCTTTCTTTTAGTAACGCAAGAACCTAATTTTGGTAACACTTATACAAAATCTGAATCTAGGAATATTGAAAGATGCCAAAAATAAAATGGAGCATGTATTTATTGATATCTTAGCCTTAGTAAACTGAAATGGACTGGAATTTGCTATTCCAAATTGGGCAATCATGTATATGGTTTACTATTTTCATGATGGCAAATTGAAGAGGAAAACATCATATCACACTATCAAGAACATTTCAAGATATATCCTGATGCTCAATGCTGTCAGAGTAGGTAACATATATGCCTACAAATAAGGCTAATTAATAAGGCTATTTTCCAAATGCATACCAAGCAGTAATGCCAAATATAAAGAAACCAAAGATTTCTGCCAACTTTTTCTGTTTGAACTTGACTGAACATTAGAACATGACAAATTGACAATTACTGGTGAATGGAATATGAAAGTTGGAAATAAAGAAGGATTGAGAATTGAAAAATATGTCCTTGGAGATAGAAATGACTTCAGAGATTACCTGAGAGAATTTTGCAAGAAGAAGGGCTAATGGGAGATACCCTACTAGTATAGTGGGCTGTGTGTTGGCCTTCTAACCTTGTAAAGTCAATTGTTCCAACCAAACAGCAGATCCAATCCACCAGGGGTTGCAACCCACAGGTTACTCCCATGACCTTGAATATACCACACTTGAAGTAGATGTCCTATCAAGAAAAAATATTTGACACATCCAGCACTAATTATCAAAGACCAAATGATTTTTGGAATCTTATCAAGGACCTCACACATGAAAAAAAAAGCACTATATCTTTAAAACAACTAGAATGGGAGAAAAGACCAAACTGGACGTCAACAGATATTCTAAAACTTGTTCTCAAATATGTTGTTGTTAAAGGCAAACAATGAAGCTCCTACTCACTGGGATCCCATAGACAATAGAAGAAAAGACTGCCTAAATCTGTGCCATCGTCACATCTGAGAAAGTAAAACAAATGGAGTAAATGATTAAGCAACAGAGTTCAACAGATGATTTTAACGAGCATCTTAAGAACGTAAAGTAGTATTTTATAATGATATGTACAAAGACCAAGAATAGAAAATCTAGACAATATGAACATTTCTCAGGCCGAAAGAACTGAAGAAAACGTTAAGCAATGAGTTATTCTTGGAAAATGTATAGCCAAAATTCTCCTAAAAAGTGAGTATGTGATAACTATGTCTTATGTAATTTGGTCATGTTATCAGAATGGATCAGTCCCTGGAGAAGGACATTCTTTTTGGTAAAGTCCAAGAAAGATTAACCCAATGAATTAAGCAATTTGCTCAAATGTAGCCAAGATGGTGTGGATAGTGCAGTATCAGGCAGTGTTTTTTTGTTTTTTCCTGTTGGATCCAGGATCACCAAATGTTGGAAGCTAACACTGGAAGGAGACCAAGAGACACAAAGGTTAAAACATTGAGCTGGTAATTAAATAGTCACTGCTTGGAACCAAATAGCTGTTACATGGGAAATTAGGTGGCATCCTACTTTTGTGAATATTACTGCTTTGGCAATCTTACAGGGCCATTCTAACTGGACCTATATATTCATTATATTAAAGAATAAACTTAGTGGCAAGGGGTTTGGTGTATTGGGTTTATTGGAAGAATGAAAATTAAAAAGAAGATGCAATTATTCATATTTGTATAAATATAAGATATAAAATAAAAAAAGAGAAAACATTATTGAATATTTAAAAGTGAATCCTTGACTTGATAAAGCAATAACGGCATAACATCTCTATATAGAAATTATGTACATAAACAATGTAAAATTTTAATGTATAAACACATGATAAAACTATAATAATATATAGTGGCTGATGGAGGCAAAAACAGATGAATCTCAAGTGAGCAGACAGGTATTAGGCTCTGATGACTCCCAGGGGTGTTAGGCAGTATGCTGTTGTCCTTGGCTATAGGCCAAATAACCAGAAGGCAATGATCCAAATCAACAAGAATCAAATAAGTTCTTCCCAGCATCTACTTATATAGGAGTAGCCCACACACCCAAGGAAGCTTCCTCTTTACTCCACTCTACTTCCTCTCACTCCACTCTAATCTTACAATTGCTTGGCTGCTCACATCCTATTCCATCATGGAGTTGATTACTATGTTAGGTCTTATCATGGGGAGCCTTTAACTATCAAACTACAGTGAATCCTGCCCATGTCAAGTTGATTCAAAAGTTAACTATTACACCTTCCCTGAATAATTCTGTGTTCTTTGATAGATACCACATCAAATATGGAAATCTGTGCATCGGAGAAGAACTTAAGTTGTGTTTCTTTTAAATGTTCTTTAAGTTTGGGGAATAAAAAGAAATCTGAAGGGCAAGTTTAGGACTGTAGTGTAGATGGGGAAAGTTTCCCAAATAAATTTGATTATAACAGCCCTTGTTACTCTAGAAAAGTGACCAAGATCATTGCTGAGATACAAAAAGGAAAAAAAAAATCCTGTGTAACTTTCCTGACTTCTTTCTCAATAATCCAGTTTTCCATTTTCTTAAAACTTCATAATAATCCCTCATTATCTTCTGAGTCCATAGAAAATTCCACCAAGATTATCCCTTGAAATACAAAATAATAGTCATCATGAACTTCTGAGTTGACCTATCTGCCTTGAATTTAACTGGTGCGTTACATACTTCGCTACTCTTTGATTGGATCTTTGTAATAAGATACCCAACTAAGAGACTAGGCTGTTAATTAGAGAGCTTGTCTGCAGCCATCTATTTATCACAGATAAATGCTTGAAAGGTTTTGTTTGAGATAAACTTCTGCATGTGTGAACTGAGACACCATGATATGTATTTTTTTACTTATCTGTTGAATCTTTCCATATTTATGAATATATGTGCTTCAATATTGGTTTATCTAGAGCAGTAGTTCTCAACCTTCCTAATGCCGCGACCATTTAATACAGTTCCTCATGTTGTGGTGTCCCCCCAACCATAAAATTATTTTTGTTGCTCCTTCATAACTGTAACTTTGCTACTGTTAAGAATCGTCATGTAAATATCTGATATGCAGGATGTCTTTTTATTGTTACAAATTGAACATAATTAAAGCATAGTGATTAATCACAACAATATGTAATTATTTATTGTAAAATATTTATTTCTAATTACAAATAAATGAAATTTTGTCTTGAAACATGCTGTAGCATGGGTAACAGTCTTCACTCTGGGGACTGGCATGTGGACGGACGGACCCGCCTGGGGACGGATAGAGGAGCAGTGTTTCAGGTCCTAAGACCATTGGAAATACTGGTATGTGTCTTCTGATGGTCTTACAAGACCCTTGTGAAAGACTCATTCCACCCGCCAAGGGGTCACGACCCACAGGTTGAGAACCGCTGATCTAGAGAATCTAGTTAAAGACAATGAGCTATTAGCTTATAAATATGCTTATAATTGTCAATCTGAACATGCACATACACACATACACACATCTTACAAAATCACAACTTATGTAGTAAATAAATATATCAACAAATCCAAGTAGACATGTAATTTTTATTTAAAAAAATAAATCAATAGGGGAAAAATAATTCAAACATAATTTTGAAAACTATATTGTCACTTAAAGGGAGGGAAAATCACGTGAAACAATCTTCAACTAGATCAGACATATAAATTTAAAATAATTCACTAAGGACAATGTGGTAGTTATATAATCTATTGTCAATTTGTGACTTAGGAGTGAAAGGGTGGAGTTTGGCCTGTCTGTCAATCAGGCCACAGCTTGATGACCTTATTTGGAGGTGCTAAGGAGAAGAATAGCTCACTGGAAATGGGCCTGCAAGGCAAGACCGATGTTGAGCCTGATAGAGCTATGCTGATGAAGCCAGAGCCTCGGGACTGGCAAAGCCATGTGGAGACCCCTGCCAGCACTGAGATGCTTACATCACCACTGATCCACAATACTTTCCACCCACTGGCCTGTGATCACCCTCCATTCGGCATCATTGCATGTGTTTTGTGAGTCTGAAGAGGAATTTATAGATTGGTATTGGACATATGCGCTAATACCATACTTATGGACTTGATCTGGACTGGGCTGAGATGTTTTCTAAATATTCAATTGCTCTTGTATATAAAGCTCTTTCTTATAGATATGAGTTTCCCTGGATTTGTTTCTCTAGTCTGCCTGACTAATACAGACAGTAATGTGATATATATAGATATATATATATATGGAAGAAGCTAAGCTAACTATGGAATGAAACCCAATAGCAGTAAAAGAAAATCTTCTAATTTGTTCACATAAAGACTAAATTTACTTATATGGAAAAATAACACTTTAAGCATAATGAAAGTACAAAAGAAATATTCGAAAAATATTCTTATTAATATCACTAAAAATAACATCTGTAGGAATTGAAATAGAAGGGACCAAATGTACAGATTGTTTAGGAATAGATAAATGAAAGTGGCACTTAAGATAATTGTAGTCATAACAACATAAATACATGTTTTGAGAAAATTTGTGTAAAATAAAAATATATAAATATACAAAATAATTATGTCTGAAAATGCTACTGGAAACCAAAACTTATTTTGTTGTACTAGAAATATTTTTAATATCAACCTCACTGTCTGAAAGGTTTAAAGCCAACCAAGTTCACTGTCATGGAGTGGATGTGGACTCACGCTGCCTTTTGGGCCAGGGTAGTACTGCCCCTGTGAGTTTCTGAGAAGTTAACTGTTTACAGGTGTAGAGAGTCATGTCTTTCTCCTGAAGAGCTGCTAGTGGTTTCAAACCGCAGACCTTGAAGATCGCAGCTCAGTGCTTAACCACTACGCTACCAGGGCTCTTTGAAAGGTGTAAAAAGGGATGCTGATCAAGCTCTCCTAGAAGACAAATGAACAGGCTTTTTTGGTCACTGTTTGCTTTTACAGAGGAATTAATGTTAATAAGCAAAGATTTGTAGAAGTGAGGCATCATTACGCTGTATATGGAAATCAAAAACACTTTCAAATGTCTTTATGGCTGACTCCAAATCAGAAATTCCAGAAATGCTTTGTGATGTGTAATGTTTATTTTTCAATCATCCATTTGATAGTCCTCAGAAAAGAATCTAAATTTTTATATATTTGTCTAGGAGTGTCATTGAATACATTGACCCAAAACATATTTCAAGAAATTTATTATAAAAGAGAAATAATAGCAAATATCTGTTTTATATACTAGTGTGGTATATAAAAAAATGACAAAGCCTCACGCGCTCATTTATATGAAAAATTACCAAAGGCATCTGGTGTAAAACTTTTCCCATAACTTCTCTGACTGAATAAAGATGGAATGTAATTAGTTTAGTACATTTGATATGTCTGGTAGTTTATGTAACTGCAATTGGAGCCAGTAATATGTAATCTAAACAAATATATTTCATAGCCATTGGGACCATGGGAATGGAAGGGTAGCATTGTTTACTAGTTGAGCACCACAATAAGAAGAGGGGAAGGGTGAACTTCCCATTGTTCATTTTATTTCCAGTTTCTAACAGAACTAGCTCCAATGAAAGGTGATCACACTTCCTAAGGACTCATTTTACTGGTAGTTCTTTCTAACTTCCCTTTCCTAATGCCAACCTATTATTTGAAACTGTGATCAATTTTGAGTCTTTACACATCGTCTACATAGTAGACGAATATTGAAAGTACCATGTACTGCCAGAACAAATGAATCTGAAACAAAGTATAGCCAGGGTGCTCCTCAGAGGCCAGGAAGGTGAGACTTTCTGTCACATACTTTGGGCATGTTATCAGGAGAGAGAAATCCCTAAAAAAGAATACTGTATTTAGCAAAGTAGAGGGTCAACAAAAGGAAAGAGGAAGACCCTCAACAAGATGGAATGAGACAGTGGCTGAAACAATGGGCTCAAACGTAACAAAACAATTGTTAAGGTGGGTTAGGATCAAGTAGGGGGTCCTTCTGGGTTACACAGGGTTGCTATGAATAAGAGACAACTCAAAACCCTAACCATAAAGGATAATATTTCATTCTGGCCATCTTATTGTTGGGAATGAGTCTAGGAGAATGATCCTCAATCAATGTTAGATACTTGTCCCATTTATTAAAACTATACATCTTTGAAATGCTATTATACAAAAGACTAAAGTCTTGATGACGATTGGAAAGAGTGGTTCACGTTTTCCTAGATGCACCTCAGAAGAGAAGGTGGACATTTGTTTCCAACAGGTCAGTCTTGAAAACTCTAAAGAACAGTTCTGCTCCACACTCACGGGGTGACCTTGAGGCAGAATCAAATGGAAAGCAACTAACAATAGGATCTACAGCAATGGTACTAGTGGTGGAATATAGGTAATTCAAAATGCTAATTTAGGGGTGACAGTAACACCATGTGGTGTAAAATATACTGTAATTGAATGTGTGAAGATGTGTTAACTCATTATGTAGATTTAGTACAGACTGAATTACGGATAGGTTCTGTAATGGGTTATGCATTTGGCTGCTAGCCTCAATGTCTGCAGTGAAAACCCACCAGAGGCTCTTCAGGAGAAAGAGAAGGCTTTCAGCTCCTGTGAAGATGTGTGGCCTCAGACACACAAGGGGCATTCTACTTTGTCCTATGGGGTCACTATGAATCAGGAATTACTTGATGGCTATGGGTTTGGTTTTCTGGTTTCATGTTAGAAAAAATGAGCAACTTTATGTTTCCCTTAAAAAACGAAAGTATTCTAAATGACTTTGTTTTAGCCCAATGGTATTATTTTACTCTCCTTGTTCTGTTTTACTCTTTCTGGTTTTTGCGATGATATTCCCTCAGGTTATTATGCTATTAATAATACTAATTTTTCAAAATTCTTATCTGCCATATGCACATTTAAATGCCATTGTCTTTAGGTTGAGCAATATTTCAATGGTGATAAACAAAAGTACTTCCAAGAGTAACAGACTATTATTTTTTAATTATGTTTCATTCTATAACTTCGCTGAAAAGATTTTTTTGATGCCTGAAAAGTATTCCCAAGCCAAGAGGGATATTATTGGTTTATTTCCCAGTTAATTGCACATGTCCAAAACATTTTTAAATATTCAAATAGAATGATTGATATAGTGAGTCGTGTATACATTGGCTATTTATAAATCCTACTCTATTAATTGTGTACACAGATATTTGATGCTGCTTATTTATTTATGGGACTTATAAAGAAACTTAGAAAGCATCTAAGTGAAAGAAAATGAATTTTAGGCATTTAAAGACATGGCTTACTTAAGATAGTAGCCAGCATAAATTCAAGTGTGAATTAATTAATAATATAATAGTGTTTTGAGCCATTTCAATTAAACTGTAGTTTCTGTTTTCTTTCTTTCTTTCTTTCTTTCTTTCTTTCTTTCTTTCTTTCTTTCTTTCTTTCTTTCTTTCTTTCTTTCTTTCTTTCTTTCTTTCTTTCTT